>NC_052352.1:12289057-12330967 GCF_009727055.1 Benincasa hispida | reverse complement strand
TGGGTAAGTTTTGGTGACGCCTGATTAAATTTTTATGGTGGGTCCTGATTCCAAAGACTGAAATTTAGTATTATGTCTATATTAGGGGACTTAATTCAAGGTTTATTTTTTTGAAAAGCATTAGTTTGGATTAATATCTGAACTGATTCGAGGTAAGTAATCTTACCACTGGAACTGCCCACGGGCCAAGCTTTAGTTGTTGACTAGCATGATAAGTGTATGTTATGGTAAATGTTAGCATGTTGATTGACAGTATGACCTGAATCAAAGTATGTTCTGGCACGAATTCTGATTTGTTTACATACACACCTAAGTACTTGATCGTTAGTATGTGATAGTATGTGTTTTCATATGTCGATGTCTGATCTGCTGGTGTTGAGGTACTTGCATGTTGTGGATTTATGATGTAAGTAAATTCAAAAATTCCAACGTGCCCTTCCACTAAGGATAATTACTGAAAAGGGAAAAATTACATTATTATTAAATAAAAAGGTGTGGGATGTTACATTCTTCCCCCCTCAAAGAATTTTCGTCCTCGAAAGTTCATCCTTAAAAAAGCTCCGGGTATTGGGCCTTCATCTCATCCTCTCGCTCCCAGGTGGCCTCCCTGAACTGGTGATTCTGCCACAAGACTTTCACAAAAGAAATTTCCCGTCGGCGCAATATCTTTACTTCTCTGGCAAGGATCTCTATAGGCTTCTCCTCATAGCTCAAGTTATTATTCAATCGCAAGGGCTTGTAGTCGACTACGTGGGACGGATCTGTCACATACTTCTTCAAAATCGAAATGTGGAAGACATTATGAACTAAAGACAGTGCTAGAGGCAATGCCAATCGATAAGCTACAGGGCTAATTCACTCTAAGACCTCGAAAGGCCCAATGAACTTCGAACTCCGCTTCCCTTTCCTGCCAAACCTCATAATACCTTTCATAGGTGCTACTTTCAAAAACACCTTATGACCAATTTCAAATTCTAGGTCCTTACGTCTCATATTGGCATAGCTTTTTCTTGTCTGCTCTGAGATGTTTGCATACGAGCCTTGATATTCTATATTTCCTATTCGTGGTTTGCACTAGCTTAGGTCCTAGCAATTTCCTCTCACCAACCTCACCCCAGCATACTGGACACTTGCAACTCTTTCCATATAGGGCCTCAAATGGCAATGTGTCAGTGGCAGTCTGATAGCTATTATTATATGTGAATTCCACTAAATGCAGGTGAAAGTCCCAACTCCCTGAAAACTCTAGTACACAAGTGCACAACTTATCTTCCAATGTCTGGTTCAGACGTTCTATTTGACCATCAGTCTATGGGTGAAAAATTGTACCAAAATCCAATTGAGTACTCAATGTTAACTAGAGACTCTTAAAAAAAAAAAAAAAAACTAGATGCAAAACAAGGGTCATCTTTTGACATAGCTGAAACTAGTACCGAAAGAGGTGTAACAACCCCTTCCATAAATAAATATGAAACTTAAGATGTTGAAAAATCAGCAACATTTCTACACGTCCGAGCTGAGAACTCTGAAAACGGTCATGAAGTTAAGAAAGTATTATATACTGAAAACAGATATCTGAGCTTACAATTCTGTCACAAGGAAAACTTCATAGGTGTAGTGGAGAAACTAATCATACGATATAATGTGTCATCTGAAGATACGTACCAGAAAAAATCAGGTCAACTAAAAACTACTTCTACTCTAGAAGCGTCAACTGTGATGTCTTTCTTTGGTTCTACATGTCTGAGAATAACTCTGTCTAATTAAGCCTTACATTTATGAGAAATTCATCATGAGGCTCTATACTATTGTGGGCTATAAAACTGGCTTGGGTCAATCCTCATATTATTCTTTAGCTTTAAAACAATCACATATCATTACTTAGACCCTGTTGTGGATGAGTCTAAAATTCCCTCAGAAAAAAAAATGAGGTTTTGAAGTCCCTGGATGCTAAAGCGCCAGTCAATTGATAACACATTTCCATAACCTCGTAATAGCCATAATTGATCCCTGAAGTCGGTTTTTACGAAAAAACCTTCTTGATTCATAAGTCCTAGCTTGGATTACTCGTACTCCCTAAAACTAGTTAACTCATTGCCCATGCAAGAGAATACATACTATCTTGTAATGCTCCAAACCCACTTTTAGTAACTTCTTACTATCAACTCAACTTTATTGCCAAGTCTATCCCTTATACCAATAGTTATATTGGAAGGTCCAACTTACTTACTTTTGTGCATATACCATTATTGTCTACTTCGAATTGGATTATTTTCTTTTCTCAATCAAATTGATGGTCTTGCTAGTTCATGTTTCCAATACTTGCACACAAAGTCAAAATCCCTTAAATCTTACTAATGCCCAACATTTGCATCATAGGTCAATGTTTTACGTCTTAACTAATGAAGCCTCAACATACCATATCAATAATTCTCGAACATTTACTATTACTAGTAACTCCCTTTTAACTTATCCCTTATCAACCTTCTATTTCGGTAACAGATTCTTGTGTTAAAACAAAGTTCCATACCAATCACCTACCTAAGCTATCTTTCCATCTAACACATATTGTCCTAAAGTTCCACATGTTAAAACAAAGTTCCATACCCATAAACGACTTAAACTTTCTCCTAAAGAAAATGCCCAACTTTGATACCTTCGATTAGGGCACATAAATCTCAATAAGATTGAGAGATTGGTGAAGAATGGACTTCTAAATGAGTTAGATGAAAATTTTTTACCTGTGCGCGAGTCATGCCTTGAAGGCAAGATGACTAAAAGACCTTTTACTGGAAAAGGTTATTGAGCCAAAGTGCCTCTAGAGTTAGTACATTCAAACCTTTGTGGTTCGATGAATGTGCAAGCTAGGGGAGGTTACGAGTATTTCATTACTTTTACTGATGATTACTCGAGGTATGGGTATGTTTATTTGATGCAACATAAGTCAAAATCCTTTGAAAAATTCAAAGAGTTCAAGGCTGAGGTTGAGAACGAGTTAGATAAACGAATTAAGATACTTCGATCAGATCGGGGTGGAGAGTTTTTGGATTCAGAGTTCCAGAACTATTTGATAGAACACGGAATTGTTTCCCAACTCTCAGCACTAGGTACACCTCAACAGAATGGTGTATCAGAGAGGAGAAACAGAACCCTGTTGGACATGGTTCAGTTAATGATGGGTTATGCTTCTTTACCGGACTCGTTTTGGGATTTTGCAGTAGAGACTACAACCTATATCCTCAATTGTGTTCCTTCCAAGAGTGTTTCCAGAACACCTTTGGAGTTGTGGAACGGGCATAAAGATAGTTTACATCACTTTCGCATCTGGGGTTGCCCAGTGATAACGAGCAAAAATGCACGTTATTACAGCGCAAAGTCATAAAACAATACAGGATTGCGATGGTAAAAATATACAATATTGCGTCCAAAAGCATTAAGAACAACATTGCGATCGCATGCGTCCATCACATTAAAACAGTTAACTTATGTATTTTTGTTTAGGAAAATGTGTTGACACAAGGCGAAAATGCGATCCGAAGAAATTAATGTTTGAGCGCATTAAGAGATTGCGGCCACAAGGCTATGCGATCATTTGTGCTTGCGAAAAATCTACTCAAGAAAGGTGGCCGCATAGAGCTGACGCATCTGGGTGAAAGCTTAATAAATCAAGATGTGACAGAAAGCTGATGACGGTTGATTCTGAATTAAGTTGATAAGTCGTTAACGACATACTGTAGCAAGTATACTCAACTTTTCAATGACAGCATCAGACGAAGAATTAATACCATCCCATTAGTGCAATCATAAGAGAGAAGAAGCTTCTCACCCTGAAGCTCTATAAATACCGAAGGCCACTTTCATAGAAGGAGTTCGCCCAGTTTTGAGAGTTCACCATATAGACGATAGTTAGCATTGTTCTTAGTTTTTCTTATACTTAAAAGGCGGAAGCGAGAAAAAGGAAAAAACGTCAAAAGATTGTCCTGGTCAGCTCGAGAGAGTGCCATGGAGCGTGGAAAAACAGAGGGAGGGCTGACTCTTGTGAGAGCAAGAATATCTTTTGAGAAAAGTAGAAGAAGAACAGTGTAAAAGCCTTGGAAGCAAGAAATTGCTACCAGGCTCTTTATACTTATTCCGCATTAACATTTTGTACTTCGATTATATATATATATAATGGACTTACTTTTCTACATCTGTTCACTCTCTTTAAAATACGTATGAGTAGCTAAAACTATTGAATGGGTTGAGAAGTACTTAGCTAACATGACCTAGGATCTTCATTACATGCGATCATCTTGTCTTATGTTGCGTTCATCACCCCTTTAGAGCTACTCGAGAGAGAGTCTAAAGAAAGAACCTAAGACTTAAGAGAGCTAGGTTAGAATCTAGACTCGAGAAAGCAGGATTAGATCTGCATAAGTAAGAGATAGAGACTTAAAGATAAGCTCTGTTTGTCAACATGCATCGCATGTACCCTAGAGATAGGTTATGGTAGTATGTGGTCGCCTTATATGTATGTGTGTTAATCTTCATCGCATAGACAAGAATAGAGGCTTATGTGTAAGTCCTATAGACATCATCGCATATATCGCATGCGTTCTAAAACTAGAAGCCGTAGCAGTTGCATTGAGAGATGATTTGCTGTTGTATGTATGTAGCATGACCACATAACATGAACGCAATCCTAGGGAGTGTTAGCTAAACCCCTTCTCAACCCGTTCCCCCGCATACTCATCGCATCTTTCATATTATTAACTCTTTTCTCGAATCCACCACATACACTTTATACTGTAAACAACAAACCAACCAATCCCTTGATTTATTTGTTACCGCAAAGTGATCTAAAAATTACCATTGCATACTATTTTCCTTAGTCCCTGAGTTTGACTCTGGGCTTACCAAGCAACTTAGTAGGATTTATACTTGGATCTTGCCGAGAAAACTTTCATGCACAACGTATTTTCCACCATCAGATTCTTTACCATTATTTCATCGCATAACAACATGCATCACCCAGCCCATGTGTTTGAGGCTAATCCTAAGAAATTGAAACCATGTTCGAGGTTGTGTCTATTTATAGGCTATTCCAAAGGGACACGAGGGGGTTACTTTTATGATCCTAAGGAAAACAAGGTGTTTGTATCAACACACACTACCTTCCTTGAGGAGGATCATATCAGAGAGCACAGTTCGAGAAGTAAAATAGTATTGATAGAACTTTCCAAAGACACTACTGATACTTCAACAAGGGTTGTTGAAGAGCTTGCTACATCAACAAGAGTTGTTGATGGAAGTTCATCTAGTAGGTCAGATCCACCTCAATAATTGAGGGAACCTCGACATAGTGGGAGGGTTACGAACTCACCTGTTTGCTATATGGGTTTAACACTCAGTGTGGGCTCTATCTTTACATGCCCACCAGCTTCCACTTGGTTCGTCCCGGACCACATCTTATTGAGATAGGTTCCACTCTGATACCATCTGTAATGCCCCAGTCCCAGGATTCGGCCTTTGATGGCCCCGACATTCCCCTGCATCCTCTGCGACCTGGCTATATCATCCTCACTTACCTCGAATGCTTCTAGAAGTGAAATTTGTCCCCACAAACCAACACGGGTCCTTTCAGCATGCTTTGTCCTCACTCACATGCATCCTAGAAAAATTCCTAGAAGGTCACCCAATATAGGATTGCTCCAAGCTAAGCATGCTTAACTTTGGAGTTTTTATGATTGAGCCACCGAAAAGAAATGTGCACCTTGTTAGTATAGGTAGTAACTTTCAATTCTTTTAAGCATTTCTTGACCATACTTTCATGTCCTTAGGATCCCTCTCATTCGGATGTGATACCGGTTCATTCATCTACCCCTCCTGAACTCGGGTCGTTACAAGACAGGTCATCTACCGTTGGCATCTTGATGTACGCGATCTTATGTATTCAACCTGATAACTGCTATACTATGGGGGATAGTCAGTAGACATCAGTCTAATCCAGGATAGGGTCACTGGACTGTCGTCAAGAACATCCTCAAGTATCTTCGGAGAACAAGGGACTACATACTTGTGTATGGATCTAAGGATTTGATCCTTACTGGATATACAGACTCTGATTTCCATATTGATAAGGATTCTCGAAATATCCACTTCAGGATCAGTGTTCACTCTTAACGGAGACTATAGTGTGACGAAGCACTAACAGGGGTGCACCGCTGACTCCACTATGAGCGACTTGTGAAGATGCTAAGGAGGCCATCTGGCTTAAGAAGTTCCTAACTGATCTGGAAGTTTTTCCAAACATGTCTAGACCCATCACCTTTACTGTGATAAATATGGTATGTGGCGAATTCCAGAGAGCCTAGGAGTCACAAGCGAGGCAAACATATCGAGCAGAAATTCCATATTATCAGAGAGATTGTGCATCAAGGAACGAGATTGTCACGAAGATAGCTTCGGAGCACAATTTGTTGATCTGTTTACGAAGGCTCTCATGGCTACAGTGTTTAAGGGCACCTCCAGAGCATGGGTCTAGGGGACCATTCGCGGTTGACTAGGGCAAGTGGGAGTATTGTTGTACTGACCGTTTGTGCCCTAGTTTATTGTTGTACTATAATTTTTCTTGTACACCTCACTAGCTTTAGGACAAGTGGGAAATTGTTGGGTTGATGCCCTAAATCTCGTAGGTCCAGTAGTTTGTAAAAATGTTATATGAACAACATTTGTGATGTAATAATATGAGATATTTTCTTCACTATTGTCTTTGAATATGAGATATTTTAGTTGCTTAACAACAAACCAATAAACTAAAATCCCTGGTTATCGTTGTAACTTAAGCATGTATGTGATGACATACAAATGGATTGTGCTTTAAGTCATAACCTAAATGGTTTGTAGTAGATGGATAAAGGATAGGGCTAGTAATGGGACCGGGGCGGGGCGGGGGGGCGTCCCCGTCCCCGGCCCTGTGGGGGAAATTGTCCCCCATCCTCGCCCTCGTCCCTGCCATTTGAAGGCGGGGACGGGGCGGGGATTCCCCGTCGGGAAACTGGGTCCCCGTGGGGCCCCATTCCTCGTTTCTCCGCGAGGATTCTTCATGGGGATTCCCCATTTTTTTTTTAATTAAAATTTTATTAGTTCACGAAAAATTTATTAAAAAAATCTATCGAATTCCTCGTTTTTTAATTCAAGTGATTTTATTTGAAATTTGACTAATGCACAACAAATGAACAAAAAACAATAGACTATTCTATGAAATAAACACAATTGACAATTAATTGACAATCAATTAACAATTTAAAAGCTAACAAATCCATTAAATAACTTTACAAACTAAAATTCAATAAAGTTTGAATGAGGAAGTCAATTAAAGGAAAACGTCTTAAATAAGTATACAACTTAAAATTCAATAAAACTCGTCCTTCTCTCTTCAACGACTTCACAATGAAATATTTCACCATCACCTTTCTTGGCATCATCCCATCCTTAGTTGAATTCATTCTTACATTTAAAATGTAATAAACAAATAATGTCACAAAAAAGTTTAAAAAAAACTAGACCACGAAATAATGTTAATCCTTGAACATATACCTTAGTCACCACGCCATCTTCATCAGAATCGTCTGTATCTTCTAGAATAGTTGCTAAATGTGTAACCATTTCTTTTCTCGTGCTAGTACCTTACATTGTCAAATATTTGTAAAAAAAGAAAATATTTATTAATATATTAAATGATAGAAAGATGTAAAAAAAAATAAACAAACTAACCTGTCAAAACTTCAGTTGCAATCCAATTTTGAGCGCACATCAAAGCCTCTATCGTCTTTGGATGAAGTTTTTTACGATGTGGGCTTATAATCCTACCACAGGTACTAAAAACAGACTCTAATGCAACATTAGATAAAGGGATGACTAATATGTCTCTTGCAATTTCTTGTAAAATTGGATACTTGACACCATTTAATTTCCACCAACTCAAAATGTCAAAATTGGATGTTCGAGGTAAGATAGGTTCATCCAAATATGCATCAAATTGTTTCTTCTGATTCATATTATTGGAATTTGATACAAACAAGTCATAATCATTAAAATCATCAAATTCGATATCCTGTGAGGTTCCATCTAAATTTCTAGCGTGGTAATCATCACTTTCACCTTCATGCTTTAGCTGATATTCTATTTCCAAATCTGAACAAATTTTTTTAATCCTTTCCACTTCAAGAAAAAAACCATCTCCATAAATTCTAGGGAAGTAAATCTCAATCAACTTTAATTTATAACGTGGATCTAAAACTGCAGCTATGGCCATTACCCCATGAATTGTCTTCCAATACTTATCAAACTTTGATATCATATTTGAAGCCATGTCTCTGATCTCTTGAATGCCAGAATTAGTCCACTCAGAAATAGCCAATTTCAATTTACAAATTTTTAGGAAAAAAAGTTTAACGGTAGGATATTTGGATCCAGAAAATATTTCAGTCACGTGATGAAATATTTTCAGTTTCTCACATATCTCTTTTGCTAATACCCAATCTTGATCCAAAGGCAAACACTTGTACTTTGGTTCTCGTTGTTTTAATCGATAAAAAACCACTTTGTACTTTAATGTAGTGGCTAACATAAAATAGGTAGAATTCCACCTAGTACAATAATCAAGACTCAACATCTAACCATCATAAACATTCAACTGTCGAGCAATTTCATCAAATTTCTCTTTCTTTTTTTGTGTATGCACCCAAAAAGACACACTACTACGTACTCTTTCGATCCCATCTCCTATCATTGCCAACCCATCTTTCACAATCAAGTTCAGAATATGAGCACAACACCGCATATGAAATAAACTCCCATCCAATATTAAGTTTTCACCCAAACTATCAACAAGCATATTAACCATAGAGTCATTGGTACTACAATTATCTACAGTTACTGATGACAATTTTCGATCAATATTCCAATCTAACAGACATTCCATTATTTCTTCATGAAGTATCTCAGAAGTGTGTGGAGAAGGAACATATATAAACCTGATTATTTTGTTTTGCAAAACCCAATTATCATCAACAAAATGAGTAGTGACGGCCATATAACCTTTTGTTTGGTGATTGAAAGTCCACATGTCCGTTGTCAAGGCAATCTTTCCTTTGATCTCATTTAACAATGCCATGGTTTTCAACTTTTTAGTCTCATAAATTTTCAAAATCTCCTTCTTTATTGTGTTTCTTGACACCATTTTAAATAATGGTTGGATGACATTACAGAATTCCCTAAAACCTTCATGCTCAACTATTGAGAGAGGATATTCATGTCTTATTATCATCCTAGCTAATGCTTTTTTTGCAGCTTCCTGATTGAAGTTATATAAGCTCAATGTATTGTTCTTCTCTCTATTAGCATTTAATAGGGATTGTCGTATGTCCTTTTGTCCTTTATATGTGCATATCTTAATATGATCATACAAATGTTTGGTTCCATTTTTACTTTCATCCCCTAATTTTCGTTTTTAGTAATTACAAATCGCCTTGTCTACTCCATCTATTTTTTGTTTCTTAAAATGGTTCCAAACAGCTGATGTCAATCTCTTCTTTAAAGATCCCTTCTCAATATCCTCATCAAGAACAAAACAATTATCAACATTCAAATTATCATCATTTGATAAGCATGGAGTTAAATTTGGGGTTGAATCTGAGGTTGGATCTGGAATTGGATTTGAAGAATCTTTATTTGTAGAAGGTGATGACGACATTGTTTTCAACCTACCAAAAATTTAATTTAAATTTTAAAAACTCCTCTTCAGACTTGGACTTCATTTTTAAAGTATTTAAACATATTCAAAGAATTCAACGGTTCAACCCTAAAATTGAAAGCATTCAAATTTCAAACATACACAAACATATTTCTCAGAACAATCAAATAGGTATAAAAAACAAAGACTCATTATCAAACAGCCAAACACAGAAGTTAGATCTTCACCTGAAACGCCGCCGAACAGACTTCTCAACTGAGGCAGACTTCAACGGAGGATGGAATGGAGAGGGCCCGTTTTATGGAGTGGAGTGGGATGAGCGAGAGGGGAGGGATGAGCGAGAGTGAAAGGGGAGGAATGAGCGAGAGCGAGAGAAATTTGGGCGAGAGCCGAGAGGGGAGGGATGAGGCTATGAGCGAGAGCGAGAGAGGAGGGATTTGGGCGAGACTAAGAGAGGGGGGATTTGGGGCCTTGGGCGAGAGGGGACTAGGGAGGGAATCAGGATGCAGAGAGCGAAAGGTCGGCAGCCGGCATCGACAGGCAGAGAGCGAAGACTGCGAGAGGGTCGGTACGGCAGGTAGTCGGCTGAACGGCAAACACTGACCTGAGGCAGTAGGTGTAGAGGCAGTAGTCGACACTGACAGAGGTTAGAGAGGGAGGGGAGAGAGGGATGGATTTAGGGAGTAATTTTAGGGATTTAGGGATTTGGCTTTTGAGTTTTGGGCTTTATCATTTTTGGGTCTTTTTATATATAAGCTTATAAATTTCTAAAATATATATATATATATATTTTATAAAAATATATATAAATTCGGGGTCGAGGATTAATCGAGGTCGATGCGGGATACTGTCCCCGTCCCCGCCCCGTCCTCGGATGGGGCACCGAATAAATTCTTCGGTTTGACCCCATCCCCGGTCAAACCAGGGAATCCCCGACCCGAACGGCGCAGGTTCGGGGATCCGCCCCGTCAGGTTTTTTTGCCAACCATAATAAAGGAAGGAAACCTTATCATGTTGACGCTACAAGTTTGGCCCGCTTTGTAGATGTTACAAGTGTTTTAAAGTATTACAAATGGTCTGATCCTGACCATTCATGTATTAGATATGCGAGCGGGGATGCTCTATACAAAAGAGTTTGTATAAGACCAGACCACAAAATGTTTAGTATCATTATATAATGTTGTTCATGACAGAGACTTTCATTTCACTAGGATGACCAACATGACCTTAATCTTGAGTGAGTTGGAAACTCCTGCCTATGAGGGAAATCCTTTGATTTGTATGGGTGCGAGTGGCTAGATCGCCGACTCAAACCTACCACTTCGGGGATTCATCTGATTGGGGAGCTGGGAACTCAGCTACACAAGACGGAATTCCCTTCTTCCCTGATTTAGGGGTAAGTAGATAAATTGTTCCTTTAAGGGCTGGCTCCGGGACTTGAACAATGTTGCGCCACACCTTCTCTTGGCTTGAGAAGGATTTACTCATAGTAGGACTCTGATGTATTGTTCATTAGAGGAATTAGGGGTACTTAAGGAGTTAGATGTAATTACAGGGGCAAAACGATAAATTGGCCCGACTGTACTGACGAGCAATTTATGAAGGGTCATCACACTGTTGATTGATTATATCCAATGGACATGGAAATATATCTATAATGTGAAGAGTGCAGCTGTCGGTCTTTTGTGGAATGTCCGACAGTTAAGAATGGTGAATATTGTGATTAAAGAGTTTAGTCAGTTATTCATGTACCGTTGGAGCTTCAAGCTTTAGGTCCATAAAGTCCCCTCGGTAGCTCAATAGATTCATGTTGAGAATCAGTTTTTGGGTTAGTTTGTAGTGTTTAAATTAACAAGAGGAAATTTGATTATATATGATATAATTAAATTGTGTCAACTATATGAGATATAATTGACTTAATGTATTAGATATATTAATTGGAGGAATTATTATTAAATGCTATAAGGGAGAAAAAGAACTATGATTTATATATTGCATGAGATGTGATATTAAAACTATAGGTTATGAATATATTGATTATATTTGTAATTAAATCAATTATGGGATAATTGGTTACGGTTTTTTCTCCCATAACCAATTAGTGGGAAGTTGTGATAAGTTATAGTAACTGATAGATAAAATGAAAATTGTTTTCATTTTTAAATAATGCGATCATTAAGCGATTGAGAATCGTACAATCAAAAGCATTAGCTATACGATAGCTTAAGAGCATACACGATTGTGTAAGAGTTTTCTATACAATAGTCATTTATCTTCTAAACGATCAAGTACATTGTCTATATGATAGACTAAAACCATCTCCCACTTACTTGATCGTCTACACGATTTGGAAAGTTCCTCCTACCCTCTACCAAATCCTACAGAGCCTACAACTTCTGGATTCTCACACCGAGGATACCAAGGTAGCTTCTGGTGGTGTCTTCTTACTATTCGAGGGACCAATGGAGATTTGTTCTTGTTTGAGGAGATTGATGTTTGAGTGTAGATTCATTCGTGTTGGTGAACGATCGTGCAGTGAGTTCGAGGGAACGAGAAGAATAGTTCTTCAAGGGTAAGTTCACTTGAACCTTAGAATTTCCTTTTTGTGGCATGTTGTAATTTAGAGTTTTGCAAAACTATTACTATTTGATTGTAGATGTGTATGTTTTGTCACAACGGGGTTTGGAACGATCTCGCTTCTGCTCACGGGTCTCTTTGTTAAGAGTTCCTTCAGATGTTATAAGTGTTGTAAAGTGCTACAAATGGTCTGATCCTGACAATTCATGTATTAGACATGGGAGCGGGGATGCTCTATATAAAGGAGTTTATATAAGACCGGACCACAAAATGTTTAGTCTTGTTATATAATGCAGTTCATGACAGAGACTTTCATTTCACTAGGATGACCATAGGTAACATGATCTTAATTCTGAGTGAGTTAGGAACTCTTGCCTATGAAGGCGGTCCTTTGATCTGTGTTAGACCTGTCTCTTATACACATCTAGATGTGTATAAGAGACAGCTTTATATAACGCCATTGATGACAGAGACTTTCATTTCACTAGGATGACCATAGGTAACATGATCTTAATTCTGAGTGAGTTAGGAACTCTTGCCTATGAAGGCGGTCCTTTGATTTGCATGGGTGCAAGTGGCCAGATCGCCGACTCAAATCTACCACTTTGAGGATTCGTCTGATTGGGTAGCTGGGAACTCAGCTACACAAGATGAATTCACTCCTTCCCCGAAATAGGGGTAAGTAGATAAATTTCTCCCTTAAAGGCTTCGGGGCTTGAACAATGTGGCGCCACACCTTCTCTTAGCCCGAGGAGTGTTAAATCATAGTAGGACTATGATGTATTGTTCATTAAAGAAATCAGTGGTACTTAAGGAGTTAGATGTAACTACAGGGGCAAAACGGTAAATTGGTCCAACTATACTTACGAGTAATTTGTGAAGGGTCATCGTATTGCTGATTAGTTATATCCAATGGACACAGAAATATATCTATAGTGTGAAGAGTGCAGTTGTTGATCTTTAGTGAAATGCCCGACAGTTAACGAATGATGGATATCATGATTAAAGAGTTTAGTCAGTTATTCACATACCGTTGGAGCTTCAAGCTATAGGTCCATAAGGTTCTTTTGTAGCTCAAGGGATTCATTTTGAGAATCAGTTTTTGGGATAATTTGAAGTGTTCAAATTAACAAGAGGGAAATTGCTTATATATGATATAATTAAATTAATTAAATTATATCTGATATAATTGATTTTGATGTATTAGTTACATTATTTGGAGAAATTAATATAAATAAGATTTATATTAAATGCCATATAGGAGAAAAAGAACTATGGTTTATATATTGCATGAGATGTGATATTAAAACTATAGGTTATAAATATAATACTTATTTATAATTAAATCAATTATGAGATGATTGGTTTCGATTTTTTCTCCTAATAACCGACTTAGTAGGAAGTTGTAATCAGTTATGGTAACTGATAGATAAAATGAAAATCGTTTTCATTTCGTAATAATCGAATGCTCATAAAAAAAAAAGTGATGATGGGCAAAAATGTACGTCATTATAAGCCTTTTATTTAGAATTATAAAGGCTGTTAAGTAGAATATGCGACGATTATACTAAGGAATCATGAGAAAACAAGCTTGCGTCAATCGGGATTAAGAATCTCGGCTAACCCACTTTTATGCGTTATTATGCGTTCAATTGTTTATTTTTGTAGCAAACGCAGAAATCAGTCGATGTGCGGAAGCTAGGCTATCGTGAAGACGAACGCATGCGATGATCCCATGCGTCAGTCGTATGGGTGTTGCGGCTATCGAGCGAATGTGGTCATCGAAGGGAGATTGCAGCTACAGAATAATAACCATAATAGAAGGGCGATCACAAGGTTGGTGGAATGCAAGCATGAACACATACATGGGATCATAAAAAAGATGATGTTGACATTACACCTACCACGCCGCGAGTGGCAGAGATTCAGAAAAGAACCATCACGCCGCGAGTATCAGATTCAGAGTAGGTCCATTAATGCAGTCAGCGATGAATAATGAAGTTGTGCTCTAAGACTTCTATTTATAGAGATTCAGAGCAGGTACATTTTTGCCCGTCATCGAAGGAAGTCTTCTGTCTGAAGGTGGTCCAGGTTTCTGCCTTAGGGCAGATCCTTGTGATCCAGACCAAAGCGTGAAAAGCTAGTCTTGAGAATTCTTCATCCCCTCAACCATTTCGAGTGACGATCGGAGCCTCCGCCGAAGCTAGATCTCGAGAGAGACTACTCCACCACCCATCCATGGCACCACTGGCAGCCTTGACACACATCTGATGGAAGCAAGATATTGCTTCCATCTGGCCCTCTATTTCTCTTCTATCTTTGTATTGTATTACATTGTGGCTTAAGGGATTAATACATTTTGTTATCAATGCATTTCTATATTTTCCTTCGATTCCATCTCCATCTTCATTTACTTATCATCCTTTACTTTTATTACATCACTAAGTAAGACTGCTAGAGTATCGTAATCATGCGACATAGACATATGAAGCATGTAGCAAATCATCGAGAGGTGTACGTTGCGTGAATGTTGTGAGAAAATCCTATTTTCTTAGTGTGAAGTTATAGCAATGCTTGTCTATAAGCGGACACAATGCTTGTCTATGAGTAGAATCAATAGCAACCAACTGCCCGGGAGGGTAAGTAGTTGATCGCATTAAACAACGTAAGCAAGTGTTCACTAGAGATAGGAATAATCTTACGTCAACCATGTTTTATTTGATTACCTTGTTTTATGAGCTCTTCATTCATAATTTAGGCGTACTTGGGAGAGTAGTCTAAAAACAAAATCTAGACTCGGGAGAGCAGATTAGATCGCATAAGTAAGAATGGGGACCTAGGAATAAGCTTCGTTTGCTATTACACAACGTATGCACCCTTTAAGTAGGATATGGTGGTATGCGGTCATCTTTCTTATGTGTGAGAGCACGTGAGCGGGAATAGAGACTTAGAAATAAGGCCTTTCGACACTTTCACATATACATCGCATGCGTCTTCGTTAAGTGTGATCGCATAGCTTGCGTTGGCTGGGGTTACCCTTGTGGTCAAGCTTAGTGTTGCGGTGAAGACATCCTCGCCATTTATCTATTTCCATGCATTTTACTACGCGTAAACAGTTGCGTGTCTCCATCTCTCACAGTCATACTTCCACTGCTTAATCTGTTAGTTAGGAGTAGGAGTAGTGCATAGCCCATAACCCTCAACATTCTTTTATTCTTCGCCGCAAACACATCACTTCATGACATTTAGCTACAAGTCCCTGAGTTTGACCTCAGATCACCCGAGAAACTTGCGATTTCGTTATACTTGGCGAGAGAGCAAGAAAACTTGTGATAGAACGCATGGTCATTGCATACGAGATTAACGCATATTTTCCATTCCAACGCATGACCACCGATGCATGAGAACAAACGTATAGCCTAAGACATGCACCATATATGCTTCTAAATTTTTATCACCAAAAAGCTATACGATAGTTTTGAGAGAGTAAACGATTGAGTAAAGAGTATACTATACGATAGTTGCTTACTGCTACCCGATCGAGTACCTAAGTCTACACGATCGTTCAATACCTCCTTCCCTCTACCAAATCTATACAGAGCCTACAACTCCTGTCACACCGAGAACACCATGGTAGCCTCGTGGTAATGTCTACTTGCTATTCGAGGGTCGAGGGTTGAGTTTCACTTGTTGCTATTCGAGGATTTTTTAGAGGTGTTGCGTTCGTGTTGTTGGGCGCCTTGCTGGTGTTGATCGAGGGAATACTCAAAGAAAAGTTCTTCAAAGGTTTGATTCACCCAATCCCTTTGTTTTTAGTCCTTGAAGCATGCTGTAATTTACTTGGTGCATAACTGTTCTGTGTTAGATTGTAAATGTTGATGTTCTGTCACAATGGGATTTGGAACGATCTGCTTCTGCTCATTGGTTCTCTTTGTAAGAGATCCTTCAGTAGGGAGGGAGCTAATGTTGATCCTTCTATATATTCGTACCTGCGGAGTATTGATAGCTCAATATCTATGTTGGAAGGTCGTGTATAGAACCTTGTGAGAGACATGAGAGACATGAAAGTATAACTATCAGCCATTATGTCTCTAATACAGTCTATGAAGGTTTCTATGGTGTTTGAGGCGACAAGGTCACCCACTCCACAGATAGGCCATGATGCCACAAGGTCATCCACCATTCCTCTATCTCGGTTACACATCCCACGTCTACTTATGTCACCCATCCCACCCCTACCTCGATCACCCATCCAACCTCTACCTAGGTCACCCATCCCACCACTACCTCAGTCACCTACCTCACCTTTTCCTTCGGATACTACCACCTCACGTGCTTAACTTCCACTTTAGAATCCTGATACCACCACCTCACACATTCATCTTCCACCCAGAGAGCCCAATACCACAGCTTCACCTATTTCTCACCCAACCGTAGAGCTTGATACTAGAACCTCATCTACCTCGTTTCCACTTCTAGACCCTAATATCTCTATCTCATTTATTCTACTTCCACCTCCAGAGCGAGATACCGCTGCTTTATCCACTATCCTTCCACATTAAAATATTGATTCAAGTAGAGAGGATATTGAACCTCCACATTCTGAGATACAATGTTTGTTGGAGCTGACCCCTATTGTATAGTCTGACACCACACATCTCGATCCACTGGTATGATCCTTATGTGATTGGAAAAGCTCCTTGTTCATATTTGTTATTTGATATGTTAACTCTTTTATTATATTTATGTAGGTTGCAGTCGAAAGTTAAAAAATCACTCGTAAGAGGAAAAGTGTTGATAAGAACACACCTCCGACCCCACCAAATAAGAAAATAACGAAACAGAAGGAAAGTAGGGTACAACTTTCTTTGGACAAACCAACAATTAAGTACCCTCTCCTCGGAATAAACACTATTTAGAGCGACGATCCACTACAACTTAGCACATGAGATTCCATCTTTCGTCTTTACAGAAATGCTGAATTGGATTGCTGATAAGAATACAGACCACAAGGTTCGAAGAAATGCATTTAGACCATTTTCCAAGTCATTTTTTCGAGAATTGACTGAACCAAGTTCATGGGTTGAGTACGACGTAAGTTTACTATCCTTGTATTTTTCTTCAGTTGAATACAATAAAATCCTCTATCCTAACTTATATCTTATTCTGGATGCAGACCATAAATATTTTTTTCGGTTCATAAAAGATAAATTTTACAGTCAACCAAACATGTGCCTAAACAAGTTCACCATCTTGCCAATTGGAATAACGGTAACTATTTACTATACTTGTGAATAGAACTATGTTGGTTGTTTATTTATGTGCTATTAATGTTGTATTCATTGTGTAGAGTCACCTTAATACTCGAGATGGAGTATATAAATAGATTAAGAACAAGTCAACACTGCACGTAACTATAGTATGGGGGAAGAAGACACACGTCATGGGTAAATTCGATGTCAAATTGGCAGATGTGGATTTCGTGTATACGACAACAAACATCAGTGAACATTAGATGTTGATTGCAGTGGACATTAATTGAGGCCGATTGTTCGTGTTTGATTCACTCTCGTCCAATACGCCAAAGAAGATGCTAGAGTCTTGGCTTGAGCCATTGACTTGCACTCTACCATCTTTCCTTCACTATCGTGATTTGAAATGTTCGAAGCTGGACCTAGATATATCCCATTGGAAAATATCCTAATGTACATATACGAACATACAGCACGGGTCCCTTGATTATGGCATATTTGCAATAAAACTTTAAACATTTAGTGACAGGTGGTGATCATTCTGTAATCACTCAGGAAAAAATGAATGACTATAGAATGCAGTTAGCATGTCAGTTGTGAGTGAACGCTCCATATTTTTTTATGTAGATAAAATCTCAGTGTAATTTTTTATGTATATAAAATCTCAGTATAATTTTACTAACACTCCGTATACAGATAACGAGACTTAGAGAGAGCGAGACTTAGAGAGGATTATTAGAGAGAGCGAGGCATTAACAGAATGAGTATAAAGAGATAGCACATGTTAAGCAACATTACTAGAGAGAGCGAGAATTAGCGAGAGCAAGACTCAGAGGGCGCGAGACATTAACAGAAAGAGTCATAATAAGATAGCGGTTGAAAAGTAACGTTACTAAAGAGAGGGAGAATTAGCGAGAGCGAGACATTAACAGAACGAGTCATAAAGAGATAGCATATGCTAAGTAACATTACTAGAAAGAGCGAGAAGTAACGAGAGCAAGACTCGGAGGGAGCGAAACATTAACAGGATGAGTCATAATGAGATAACAGATGAAAAGTAACGTTACTAGAGAGAATGAGAATTAGCGAGAGCGAGACTCAGAGGGAGAAAGACGTTAACAAAATGAGTCATAATGAGATAGCGGATGAAATGTGGCATACAATTTAAACAATTTGTTTGTACATAGAGCATACATTAAGGATGGAAAGTGGCACATACAATTTAAACACTTTAGACAGTGGACATTTATTTGTACATAGAGCATACATTGAGGAGGAAAAGTGGCACGTAGAAAATCAATCTTGACCAACATTTGAATCATATATACTATGTTCAGTATGACGCCGAGTCGTGAGCGATTCACTGCAGTTTTGTTGATTATGCTCATAATTCTCACACCTACCACATTTTACTTGTCTAAGATGTTCTCCGCTAGATGGTATTCTTTGTACTCTTCGTCGCCTAACCTATGTCATTCTTCTTGGAGGATTAATATTCTTTTCCACATATCCGAAGGTCTCTTCCATTCAGATGTGCGACCGAGTAGATTTACAGGCTCTGCTTAAGCAGCCATGAGGGAGTCAACGCTATAAAATCGATTGCAAAAACTTTGGATGGGGATATTTCGTTCATGGGCGGCCACAATTGCACGCGAACACGGGATAGAAAATGAGGAAAATTCCTTACACGTGCCCACCTTTCAAGACCGATATCCTTCAAATATTTTGTTACAGCACCATCTCGAAAACTATGAAGTTGGTCCTAGGGTGATTGGAACTTTGACATGCGGAATCGCTTGGCTACATCCTTGAACATCCTAACAATCGTACTGTTCTTAAAGTTTAAAATAATATTATTTTCTATGTGGTATGTGCACAATCCATGAAATGTCATGGGAAAAATTGGACGAATGGCATTGTCGATAGATACCGCCTGATCGGACATGAACACCAAATTAGGGGGTTCTCCAATGGCACACTTCAAATTCGACATAAATCATTTTCATGCTCAATCAGTTTCGTTATCCACTATGACATATGCTTATGGGTATCCTTAGTTATTACTGTCCATGGAAATGCCGACGAACATAGTCCCTTTGTATTTTCATTTCAAATATGACCAATCAACAATTATCATAGGTTGACAACTTGCAAAACCTCTAATATGAGGCCATAATGTCATAAACATATACTTGAAATGCCCATCATCTTGTAGTTCGATTTCAAACATTATACCTAGATTCTCCATTTTTATCACTTCCCCATAAGCATGTAAAACAACGTATGTCTCTTTTGGAGTACCCCTAGTGAGAGTATAGGCGGTTTTCCTTGTATGTCTAGCTTTGTCGTAACTTATATTTACACCATACTCTTTCCTCATATCCTCTTGGATGTGACGAGGTTTATAAACATGTCCTATGCCTGTAAAATTATCTTTGATTAGTTGACCAACTACTACAGTCGTTCCTTGTCTATGATCATGATTCGAAATTTCAATAGAACATGTGTGCGTCCACGTATACTTTGTGATCTCGAATATATTACATCTTGTTATTTGTACTGCACGAATGCTCCACTTACAACTTTCCCCAATACATTTGGCAATGAACAAAGACTTATTTGACTTCCTTACCTTATATTCAAAATTATTTTCTACGGACAGAGCAGATAATCTCATTTTCAGGTCATTTTTACTCAAAAAAAAAAAAAAAGTTGACCAACTTTAACATCTGCCCAGATGAAGAGGTACCAGATATAATCAACTCTTCTCTATGACATGAAGACCAAGATTTTAGAATCACTGAAGCCACTGTAGGTCCACACACCTCCGTAGGACCACAATCCATAGAATCCAATCCTGTTGATCTCTCATTACCAGCTATAAGAGGATCATGCTCTACTGAAGGATCACAATCCATAGAATTCGATCCTACTTATCTCTCATTACCTGCTATGAAAGAATCACGCTCTTCTAGAAGACCACAATCCATTGAATTCAATCCTGCTGATCTCTCATTATCAAGCACTAGTCGGTTACTCTGAGTTTCTCTTTCCAATTCCCATGGATTAGTACGGTCATTGTCTATTGATAATGTTGATGGTTGACTGTTCATAGACAATGGAATATAATCCTCTTATCGGTTGTTTGTCTACACCCGTATAATCATCATATCTCATATTCATATTTTCGTCATGGTTTGATTTTAGCATTACAAATAGTTGGACTCTAGAAAGATCTTCCCAGAAAAGAAGGATGTGAACATCACCATCATTCCGTATATACTGTGGAGGGGCTTCATAGTCACGCTTGTATTTATCTCTCATGATAACATCAAACTCTGAAGAACTTACATTTGTAACCCGTAAATGTTAGCTTTAAATTCTTCATACTTCAATGTAGTAGGCATAGTGATTCCTGTCAACTCACCTCTGTATTGAATGAGTAAACACTTTTCTGTCATCCTACAAAGCAAGAGAACATTTTTCATTAAGCTGTATAAGCAGATGAATATCAGTCCAATACAAAATTTCAATTTTTCTCTCGCTCTTTCATGCTCTCGCCGTTGCTCTAAACCCTTGGTAATAATCTCTCGCTCTCACTCTCACTCTCCCACTCCTTTCGTTATGTTATTTATATACCTTTTTATGATAAATCACACAGCTCCAATGAAACCACGTTCTAGAAAAATTCCGTTTCGTTCTGAAAAACCCCGTTCTAGAAAATCTTGTTCAATAAAAATCCATTCAACAAAACACCGTTGAAGTGAACCCTGTTCAACAAAAGTACAGTTGAAATGAAGTTTAAATTTCAAAGAATTCACTATTGTATGTTTAGGGTATTAACGATCTAAGGTTTCAGATAGATTATTTCGTGAAAATTGTCAAATCATCCATATACTGACAAGCAATCATATCACGAAGGAAGAGCGAGAGCGACAGGGAGAGAGAGCGAGAGCGTGAAAGAGCGAGACCATATCGTGAGAGAGCAATTCCTGTAATCTGGTATGGCGATGACGTCAGCAAATGGTCATTTGACTTTTTTTAAAAGAAGAGGTCATTTGGCATTTTGAGCCCAAATATTAGGCCATCCGTACACATTTCCCTAATTTCTTGTTGGCGTTTCTATGGAAATTGGTTATTAATAGTTTTGAATTTTTATGAACCATGAAAAATCAAAGAAGGAGCAGATGGAATTCGGTTGGTCCAATTGTCAAACATATCTTTTAAAGAAAGGTGAAATGTGAAAACCATGTTAGACCAAATGTACACCGTCTAATTGAAAACAAAATTTGGTGCGACCTCGGTGCTAAATTGTCTATTACGTAAATGGAAATGGAATCAACGAAAACTTTACTTAGGATGTGGTAAAATTTGGTCATTTTTTCTTAAACCCACGAGTGGTTCATTTCCAGCACAACCACAATTTAGAAACTTCCTTCATGCTTTTATATTGATATCCCTTCAACAATGTCAAATCTTTCAATGTGGAACAACTTAGCCCAAAATCATTTCCAAAAAAATTTTTTTTTTTTTTTAAATAGTGAGTAGACAAGTAGAAATTTTAGAAAATAGATAACAAAAAACGAAATCATTATCCAATAGAATTTAAATTTTTATCTAATCTTGACCCATGTTTATTTTAGAATCTTAAGTTTAATTATTTTAACCTTTTTAATCACGTAGGTTCTCAAGACGAGTATCAAGTGATTAAATATTATGTAGAAAAAGGAGAACGTGGATATAAATAATTCTAAGATTTTCATGTCTCTAAATAATCATTCGATATAAATTAGGGATGTTTTTACCATTTTTCTATCATACATTTAATAATTCAATACTGTCCATAAAACAAATATTTTTATAAACAATAGACCAAAATAGCATAAATCCATCAAAATGGGTTAAATGGAAGTTTTAATTGCATCATTGACCATTCACCGAAATATTGTTCAATCTCTAACATTAACCTAGGTCTAAAAAAATCTCTATCATTAATATTATTTACAAAATGCTAACCTAATATGTCTAGCAAATAAATTTCAGGTGAGTTGGTGGGGTTGAAATTTACATTTCCTTCCCAATTTAATTATATGTTATCAGTTAATCGAAAAGGTTCGGTCAATAATTAGGTCCCGTTTGATAACTATTTTGTTTTTTTTTTATTTTCGTTTTTGAAAATTAAATCTATGAACATTACTTCTACGTCCAAATTTCTTATTTTGTTAGCTACTTTTCAAGTCAAATTTTGAGGGGAAAAAGTGGCTTCCAAAAAGTTGTTTTTCTTAAAATTTGACTAAGAATTCAACTATTGTACTTTTGAAAGATGCAAATTATTGTAAAAAATGTTGATGAAATAAGCTTAATTAAAAAAAAAACAAAAACAAAAAAATCAAATGGTTATCAAACATGGCCTTAAAGTTTTTATTTTTTGAAAAATAGTAGATGTTAATATATGAAGGATCCATTTGGGATTTTATTAACTTTTAAAATGATTGTTGCCAACTTTATTTTAAAAAAAAATTAGTTGTCGCATGAACTAGATTAGTGTTTGATAAATTTCAATTTTTTTTTTTTTTTTTTTTAAAAAAAGCATGTAACAATATTCTGTAAGTTTAAAGTAGATTTGATCGGACTTAGCTATAAATATTAAGTTAAACCTATTATATAATAGGTATAAGTTGATATTTAATTATTTATAATTTGGTAGTCTAATTTACAAATTATATATTTATATTTAAAATTTGAGTTGTTTTCAAATATAGGAAAATGAACTAAAATATTTACAAATATAGCAAAATTCCACTATCTATCACGTTCTATCGTAAATAGACGGTGATATTTTGCTATTATTTGTAAATATTTCTAACAATTTTCTCATTTAAAAAATTAAAAAAAAAACATGTTTAATCAAAGTTTTAAAAACAATTTAGAGTCTTCTAAAATTGCTTTTACCCTCCAAAAGCAATCCCAATCGGAGGCAAAACCAAATATTGTATAAATATAATTTTCTCTTAGAATTCAATAAAGGGTGAAAGGATCAATACGGGTGTACTTCAATGGATGAAATTAGTGGTTAAAGTTTCCACTTTACATGTTCAATTAAGCAAAGAAATTTTTTTCAAAAGAAAAAAAAACTAAACAAACAAAAAGAAAAGTGAATATTTAAACATTTAACCATTGAAAAATATATTAGTATTTAATTATCAAACTAGGTTCACATCGACAAAATATATATAAATACGAGGAATCAATAGATACGGAGTAATTTTTTTTCCTTTGATAGTTATAAATCATCGACCTTTGAATAGTAATTGATGATTTGATATTTCATTCCACTATGTTGTTTCTTTTTCGTTGAAAAATTTGACAAAATTTTTAACAACGATCAGCCCTTAAACTCAACTGGTATCATTTCATTTTCAAATATAAAATGGTATAGGTAAAATTAAAAAGAGCAAAAGTAAAAATACCTTTAAGTAATAGTTACATGAGATTTTTCTCACCATATTATTTTAAAAAAGAATAATTATTTAGTCATTACTCTTAATTTGTCATTAATTATTAGAGAAAGATGGATCAATAGTGGCAGGTATAATTATAAATGGACAAATATTAAGTAAAAGTAATAAAAGTTACCAATATGCTTAAAGGAATTTACACCTTGAAAATTATGCCCAAAGGTTTATTCTTTTCTTAAAGTTTGTGGAGTTAAAAGTGAACATTTTGAGAAACAAATTGTATTAGGTACCAAAAAAAAAAGCATATGATTGCTTATAACTTAGGATTAATATACTCAGATTCATTGTCCACTTCATAAATATCCTTTGTCACTTTATTTGGGAAAAGAAGATGTTGGGTGTTGATTGAAGTTTTAACCGATAATCTTTTAAGTTCATCTGAAAGGTATATGACAAAACTTTTTCAGATTCCATTTTAGAAATTGAAATCTAAATGGGAAATGGATGACTAGAAGTTAAGTCATGCAAATTACCTAATTTAGGTAGAGATATCATGCTTAAAACATACCGAAAACAAATCTTCATGTTAGAGAATACTTATTGAAGTCACGTCATCTTTGTGTTAGAGAATACTTACCGTTGGTCAGATCAGATTATTGAAGCCACTTCAAAAGAATGGTCTTATAAGTTGTTAGTATTGATTTATTCTCTACACTGTGATTGGTCTGTCTGTATTTTAATATATGGAAATTACATTTAGGTTTTTGTTCGGTATAAATTGGCCTTACTAAATATACAGTACGATTTACACGGACTAAGCCAACACACCGAAAAATGCCAAGTCAAATTATTGAAGACGCCACGTCAGAGGAATAGTCCAACATTTGGTGTCAGAGCCCAAATGGTCATCCTCAACACTTCATTGCTATATAAGATTTCTAAACCACATTGGCAATGGTGTTATGTTTGAATGATTTCTAAGCAATCCAAAAGGCACAGCTTTTAGCCATTGGTTTGTGATTTAAGGCATCCAAAAACCCAAGTTAGTTGAGAGTTTTAAGGATGGGGAAGAGTTTTAGGAAGAGATTCTCTTGCAACAGTTTGATGTTTAAAATGTTGGTTGTGACATTGACAGTCATAGTTTGTGGAATTGTGGAGGGTGGTTCACTTACTAAACAGAAGAGTCTGAACGTTGAGAAGAAAATGAACTCTCTTAGAAAGCAAGCAACAAAAAGCATTCAGGTACCAATTTGAGTTTCTTATTCTTCTTCTTCTCATTTGCTCATTGAAGATTATTTTTAAGGTGCTATGAAAGCCAAAAAAAAAAAAAAAAAAAAAGTCTAGTATAGAGAAATCGATACAGAGATTTATACGACTCACTATGAGCGGGCATCTCTCTACGGGTAGAGGGAGAGAGCAATTTATTATTAGAAAGAAAATATCAGATTGATTCAGAGGAAGGGCTTATAGAGTTAAGAGTTTATACAGTACACTCGGACTCTAGGCCAAAATTATAAATGACGTAAATAGCATAAATACAAATACAAATATGAAGCGTCATCAAAAAGCTCTAGGAGTCCTTGTTTTAGTCCTTTACTCTGTTTTACAAATGGGAATGGTTTGAAAGAGCTTAAACTTAAAGAATATTTGAACATGTTAGTTTTTGCAGCATTTCTATATCACTGTTTTAACTTTCATAGAAGAACATTACAAGTTTTTCTGTGGGCACTAAACCTCTCTAGCTGCAATTTTCTTTCTGTTGCTCGTAGAGCAAAGATGGCGACATCATAGATTGCATTAACATCTACGACCAACCTGCTTTTGATCATCCTGCTCTGAGAAATCACACCATCCAGGTCTGATTTTTTTTTCTTCCATTATTGATTAGAGTACTGAAATTTTGTTTACAAGTTGAAGATGATGCTGTTTTTTATACTATTTTAAGCTATTTACTATTGGTTTGTTATAGATGGCACCAACTTATGATCCCACCATGGATGAACATTCAAAGAAAGCAACAGCAGAAAGGGAAGGGATGGAGGGAAAGGATTCCATGGTTGTGAAACAAACATGGAGGAAAAGTGGCAGTTGTCCTAAAGGAACAATACCAATTCGAAGGATCCAAAAACATCTCCTACGCAAAGCTGATTCGATGGAACACTACGGGAGAAAGAGACCGGCGTCTTCGCAAGAAATCGCTCAGCTTTCCAACAGCCGAAGTTCGCACTATCTACTAAAAAATCATTCGGTTTGACCAACAAACGTTTCTTTTCCTTTGAATTTCAAGTTTTTCTTACTCAGTCTTACCATCTACTTGACAATGGTGCAAGACAGAAGGCATGTCTGCTTGCTTTAGGAAACAACTACAATGGAGCCAAAGGAGACATTAAAGTATGCAACCCGAAGGTCGAATTCGAT
This sequence comes from Benincasa hispida, assembly GCF_009727055.1. Lineage (NCBI taxonomy): Eukaryota > Viridiplantae > Streptophyta > Magnoliopsida > Cucurbitales > Cucurbitaceae > Benincasa > Benincasa hispida. The sequence continues at coordinate 12,304,526 of NC_052352.1, read as the reverse complement.
GATGAATACAGTACTTCCCAAGTTGCTCTATTAACTGGCCCTTACTACAATTACGAGGCCGTCGAATCCGGATGGGCAGTAAGCAGCACTTGACACCAAAGAACTCAACTTTTATCATGACTGCAGATTATACTCAGCAACATAGTTGCCTCTCATTTCAATTTGCACATTTTTAGATCATGATATCTTGAACCCTCCAGGTAAATCCAGGTGTTTACGGGGACCGACAGACTCGACTGTTCGTGTATTGGACTGTAAGTTAATACAGCCAACAGACTATCTCCTTTGCTTGAATGTCATCTGATAGAGAGGAATGTTAACTCTAAACAGAACTAACTGTAAATTGTTTTCTTTTGGTGGTATTAGGTTGATGCTTCCCACAAGACAGGCTGCTTTGATCTCACTTGCCCTGGTTTTGTTCAAACAAGCAATGAAATTGCTCTTGGTTCTGCTATTTATCCAATCTCAACTTCAACTGGGCTTCCATATGAAATAACTATGTTCCTTTTTAGAGTAAGAAATGATGCAGTTTCCTTTCCAGACCCATTTATACACTTCTTTTCCTTTATTATCTTCTTCTTCTTTCTTGCTTCCTTCATCTCTCTTTCAGGATTTAAAGACAAATAATTGGTGGGTACAATATGGTGAAAGCATTGACATAGGTTATTGGCCTTCTGAGTTATTCAATGCTCTAAAATATACTGCAGAAACAGTACAATGGGGAGGGGAAGTTTACAGCACAAAGTTAGGAGGACCTCCTCACACTAGAACAGGTATGGGCAATGGAAAGTTTCCTGACTACATTTCTGGTGATTCGGGTTGGGTAAAACGGATAAGAGTTCGAGATAACTCGATGGTTTTGAAGTTTCCTGATTGGGTTGAGCACTACTCTGATGAATATGATTGTTACGACATCGATTTTATTCGAGATTATTTAGATGATCCTGAACTATACTATGGAGGTCCAGGTAAAAATCCAAAGTGCCCCTAAGAGACTTTTACAAAACCAGGATGATTATCTTGTTTTCATTAAATTCCTTCATGTAATGAATAAATTCTTACTTGCAAATTGCAACAGTGTTGCCTTCCTCATCATAGGCATTAGGCAACTTCTCCTATATCCAGAAAGAAAGAACTTCCTTTCAAACACTTGATACACGACTGATTGTCTAAAACAGAATCTTTAAAAATAAATAAACCAAACAAATTATGTACGAAAGTATCCCAAGATTTACTCACGAAGTACATTACCTAGGTATTCTAGTATTATATCAACTCTCAATTCATTCGAGTACAAGTCATATGTGAAAATTTGATAGATTGAAATTGATTACACATAACATAATCGTTATTCTTAATTATTTAGTAAATAATTAGTATCTTGTTAATCAACTCAGGTTTTAATTAAATCATCGATAAAAAAAATATCAAAGAAGAATGAAATGGGCATTCCAGAAGCAAATTCCCAAACAATTCGCCTAAGAAATACATCAAAATTTTCTTTCAAGGTTTAAGTTGAAGTCCAAATTCCCATGACAGCACTAAAATATGGGTTTGTAGTCTCTGAATAGAATAGAACGCAAGCATGTAACTGAGACAGATGAGGGTTATTTCCTTAACAGAGCAAAAACCAGATGCAAAAAGTCTATAGTCACACTGAGATACCTCACTCATATTCCCATGGCATTGACATGTAAATCTCCAGAAATGTATTTACATATGAATAAACTGTTCTGAGGTAGGGGAACAGGGGGTGGGGGAGGGGGGAGAAGGTAAACAAAACATTATACTCCAAAAGCAGTGTGTAAAATAAACTAATAAACAACATAATGAGACAATTCAAAGATAACTGAGGTAAAGGAAAAGGGGAAAAGGAACTGGCTAAGTTGAGTCATCATACTGTTTCCTCTCATTTTGAATAGATTGGAAAATTCGTGCAGCTGATTCGTTTGCAGATCTTCGATTGTGTGGCACAACTCGAATCACACGTTTTGTTTGGTAGGAGTCTGAAGGTTGAGGACCTTCCTCTACAACTGGGGGTACTACAGGGAAAAGTGGAAGCACATCATGGCTTTCAGCAGTTCGATTGGCCTTATTTCCTTGCACTTTGCTAGCAGGACTAGTTACAGGACTGCTTGCAGTACTTACTTGTACCTCATTCCTTTTGGGTGCTTGAGACTTGGCAGTTTGTGAAACAGTTTGATTTTCATCTCTATCTCTCTGTGTTGAAACATCATATGAAGTTTGATGCTGCACATTGGAAGCGGCCAGACCTCCCGATAATTGATTCGGATCTCCTGTGTACCAGTTAACTTGATCAACAGCCAAACCTGACATACCCGGATTCATGACTGGCATGCCATAAGGGGGGAAGTAAGGACCACCAACCATGGGAGTGCTAGGAAGAGCTCCAATTCCTTGATGAACAGAAGCAGGAAATCCATAGGATGGGTTCATCATAGGAGTCATTGGACCATAAGGTCCACATCCTCCATAAATAAATCCAGGCCCAGGGTAAGGCTTATATATGAGTCCTTCAGAAGGAGACATTACAGGAACCAGCCAGTGATGTGCTGATGTCTGGTACCAACTGCTTAATTTATTATCAGAAGAAACAGGAGTAGGTTGTGGATTTACTGAATAAGGCCCATTAGTTGAAGGCTGGCAATTAATTGGCGCAGGAGGAAGAGATGTCTTCCCAACAGCATTTTCTGCTGAACATTCCACATTGTGTTTTGGCTTCTTAGGGTCATCACTGAGCTGAAGTTGCACATGTGATTTGACAGTGTAGTCTGACCTAAGTTTCTTTGCAGGAAGAGGGCTCGGAGAAGAATTATCCAGAAAAATACTATCGTCAAGTAACAGATGAGGCGATCCAGCAATTAACCGTTGGACCTGTTTACATGATAGATCAATTAGACGGAGAGGGAGAGAGGTGAATCAAAAATATGAACCTCAGGGCACAAAGGCTGCTATTTGAAGAAATTAGATCAGTTTACCTTAATAAGTCTATGCAACTCGAACACTTGAACCTCGAACACTCTCTGTTGACTGCAGAGTAATAAAAGTTCAAAGAATAAATCACACAACATCATGAGTGAAATCAAACCGCAACACATTTTGAAGCTAATAACCACAATCAATCCATAGCTTATAAACATCATGTTGAAGTAGTTGCCTACATAACAAGCCATCACAACCTTAGCACAGAACCGACCATTTGCAAGGTAGCTCAACTAGCCTGATAGCAGGACACAACCTTAAATCTTCTATTAGGGTCTAACAATCTTGCTGCATACAGTTATTACCTATAAGACCTGAACTGATTTCAACATTCTAGGTAACCTATTCAACCCCAAGATTCTCTAACTTCTCAACGTCATCAGAACCTTAAACCCTCTCTAATTAAATTTGCTGCCAGACAGCCATAATGCTTTCCATAATTGAAGGAAAGCATACCTAGGTGGAGAATATGACATCCACATACGATGTTTTTTAATGTGCAAATATCAAATCACTTTCTTCAGGGATCTAGTTAATGTTTCGTACAAAATACAAATAAGAAATGCTTAAAGGACCCAAATGCTTATGAAAAAGAATAGATAAAGATTAGCATAAAATTTTCATTCCCAATTCTTCAATGCTAGACAAGCTCCAAACAAACTGCCCTAATACATTACAAATAATAATAATAATAATAATAAATCAAATTAAAATTAAAAAATCTCAACACCATGATAAATGAACAGAAAAATCAGAGTTTTCAAACAGTCAACTAGGCCTTCATCTATTACCCATCAGCAAGTAAAATCAATAAAAAGGAGAAGTGATGCACAGAATAAATGTGGCATGAATTCTTCTCCAAAAACAAAGAAAAAAGAAAAGAATAAATGTGGCATTCATTGGTAAAACAAGAGTTCTTTTCTTTTTTTTTCCCTTGATCGAAAAGCATGGTAATAACAAGAAAAGCTAGCAAATATACTCTTCTTAAGTAGTGTACTCTGCAGTAGAGGGGAAAGATCTAAAAAGAACACTACTTTCATCCATAAAATCGATTATACTAAATCTAAAGAAGTTCTGTACTGTCAAAATATCCTCCAACGAATGCTCCTGAAATCGTTCATACGCTCCATTTCTGCTTTCATCCCCCATGTGCCATCAAAGGAAACTTTCCACGTGATTACAGAAAAAAGGAGACTGAGCAGTACCCAACCGAGACAGTCATATATTTACACGAAGCAGAATCCAATGGAGGATGAATGATCAGATAATCAGTTGTCTCGGAGGTTGCCCAGCGCAAAGTAACTGTATGCACATTGCACAGTTCCTGCTATAAGATGATCCAGTAGCCATGTCAAAATATTATTGAGGGCCAAAGATTCACTTAAAAGGGTACCTGAGATTATAAGTTCTTACCTTTTCTAAGGCATAAAGTGGTTCGTCATTCAAACATATCTACTTCTATACTTCCAACTTTAGTACTTGAGCAAAGAATTAAATGAAAGAACAATGTGAGCACAAAAAATCACAACGATTAGACAGAAATGAAATAGTTCATTGAAAGGGAGTGCTGGCACTTGAAATGCATATCATCTAACTTCTCTATAGATACAGATAACTTTCAATTTTTATATCAGTTATATAATAAGCATGACATTCAGATGCATCACCCCAGGGAAACAGAAAAGACAGATTATAATGGCAGGGAACTTACTTGATAATTGCTCTTCTGGCTTTCCAGAAGTGTTTTTGACCTATTATTCCTACAACATCATCTGGACAGATATCCGAGCCAGAAATTGAGTCAACCATTGAGTTCTCAGAGACAATGTCACTTTTGTCTGCATTCCCCACCTGCATGTAACTATAAGTCCTTTCTACATGATTCTCATAATTGTCAACAGGGATGTTCAAGCTCTCATTCTTTCCCAAAGAATGAGATTCAACTCTTGAGCAGGGAACACTGTCTACCTCCCCAAATCTTGTAGGCTCAACTACATCAACGACAAATCCACTCTCATCCAATTGAATACTGGATCTTGAATGTCGCTGTATCCAAATATCACTATTTTGCAATTTGTCAAATCTGGTATTGGATTTATCTTGAAATATTTGATCTTTAGATATATTGTTTTCCATCTGAAGTCCATCAGCATTTCCTCTATCCGATAAATTTGTTGTGGACTTTGCAGGATGAACCCTACTTTTGTCATTAACCTTCTTCCCAATTGTTACTTGTCTCGAGTGGGCACTAGAGGATGTAAGATGACTTTGACCTTTTTCATAACCAGCTTGCAAAATTGTAAAACAATCAGAATGTTTTGATCCAGGAGAAGACAATTTTTCCTCGTGGTCACTATTTTGAACTCTACTTTTACCCATGTTGGATCGGTCATACACTGGAACTGTGAAATCATCTTCATCTTCTGTTTCTGTTGTCTGCTGACTCTGCTCATGCTGAACCGATGGAGGATTCTCATTTACTTCACCAGATGGGAGAGCTCGAGAATTTCCAACCTGATTAGTAGAAGTTGCTGACGACACGTTTAATGGCAGGCGTGGATTTCCATCGGTTCCTGTACCCTGAAAAGATTTTCAGTTGGGGTGTTAAGAGCACCATTTTCCGAACAACCAAACTCTCATGGATCTAGTAGCTCCTTATATGTGAACACATATTTTCACTAATGTAAGTAGTGTCTGTCTGTCATGGGAAAAAATAAAAACCATTGAACTCGAGTTTGCAATGATTAGTCTGATTCAAGATTGTTAGCTAGGAATTAAATAAACAAGGAGTAAGGGAATAACGAGTAGCCAACAACAAACTTACAAAATAACCGGTATATTCCATGCTCCAGCAATAAACAAACATCAACCCCAAATGATCACAGTTAACAAAGTAAAATATCAGACTATCGAAATTAATGTCATTAGGTCTGTTAACTATGTTGGACAGATAAATTCAAGAATATGCTGTGAACTTCCCCAAATCCCACATCAGATGCAAAAGTCAATTTTCAAGCTTACCAAACACAAATTACTATCTACCTGGCTTGAGGATGGAGTGGTAATTGATTTTCTGGAGATGTTTGTCTTAAGAGGGAGAGCCCCGGGACTCGAAAGTTTGGATGGTACAGTGAAGTGTTCATAGAGGGCCATCTTATTCCTTGGAGGCGCTCTTGGCCATCCTTTCTCGGTGTCATTAACATGGAGCCTAGGGAACATAGGTTCCATCGGCTTCTCGTCATCCTTTCCTCTCTTCATCGTTTCTTCTCCCAAATTCAACCCAAAGTACGCTTACAAAGACATGTATTCCCATTCATTTCAACCTCCAATACCAAAGAAATACTTCGAGTAGCTAGAAATTAGCCTTATAAGTCGATAAAATCAATAAAATAGTCTAACTTCATTCAAACCCAGAATTTATCCACCTGAAATCAGCTCGGAAATTTGCAAGCCCCCTAAAAACGAGCTCAAAGTCCAGCAAATTTCCTAAAAACCAAGCTTTGATACTCCAAAATACAAATAACCCAACGGACAAAATTGAACTCGCTTTCTTGTATGTATGAAGAACCAACAACTTACCCGGAATTGAAATCCGATCGAATTGAGCTGAAACTTCAGACCCAAATGGATGGACAAGAATGCAAAAGGATATGAATCGTTGAACAGAAAAAAGAAGATGAAGAGAGTGAGAAGCAACGATGAAAGAGGAGAAATCGATAACGGGACAACGGAATCGGGAAGAAAGAGAAAGACGAAGAAGAAGGGGTAAGGCTTAATTCATGGATTTCTATGAAATCATAGAGTCAATAAGAGAAAAGGGGCAAAAGTGCGAAGCCGTGGGGCCTGTTAGGATTGAGCAAGAAGATCCTTTTAGATATAAACCATGATCTCCGTTTTCTACCAAACCCAATACTTAGGTAAAAAATAAAAAATAAATTAAATTGATATTGAAGGAGGAGAAAAAAAACAATTGGATAAATACGGGAGCCAAATGCTTCATTCTTTTATTCTTTTTTTTATCTTTTAAAGAACATTATCTTATTCTTATTTCCACAAATATTGAAAATTTTGCACCATGTAGTTGGAATAATCAAAATATATTGAAGAATAGCTAAATTTTTCTAATAATAAATTTTACTTTTATTTATTTAATTAATTGGTAGATAATAATAATTCTGACGAATTATAAATTTGAATCTTTTTGTTTGAAATTGGATTCTAATATTTTTAAGAATAAAGATACGATTAAAAAAAATAAATTTAAGATTTTTAAAATTAGCTTTTGGGATTATGAACAAAAAAATCAATTAAAATTTAACAAATATAAACCTAATGAAATTATTCTCATAGTATCTTCTCTTTATATATATAGTTTTTTTTTTTTTTTTTTGCCATGGTAATCCTATTATTATTATTATTAACAACGATATTTATCAAATGTTTTTTCAGTTCAATACAATATCTAAGTGAAAATTTATATCTTGATAAATATAAGTTGGCTTATGTTCTTTTTGGTTAATATTGCTCAAATATAAATCATTGTTAAATATAATTCATAAGTATGTTATTTATGTAATTTACATTTTTGCAACCAACTTGAAAAAAAAAAAAAAAAAAAAGTGATTCCACTTTTACTTTCATAGTTGTGCTCTTTAAAAATGGTTTGAAATGCTTATTCTTTGCACATCAACTTTTAAAAACAGCCTTTAAAGACATTAAACAATTTTCTAAGCATCTTACAAAAAAGATTCGTTTTGTTAGTATGATATAGTACATGAGAATCATGATAATATAGTTTCCCTAATTATTATTCGTTTGGTATTATATATACTATTTTAGAAATATCATAAAGTTTATATATAAAAAAAAGTTGCACAGATTTGGAATAAAATTTAAGATTTTCGTTTAGTAACCATTTGATTTTTTTAAAAAAAAATTAAGTCTATAGACATTACTTTCATTTCCAATTTTTTTCATTTGTTATATATAATTTTTTCAGTGGTTTAAAAAACCAAACCAAAATTTGAAAACAAAAAATATAGTTTTTAAAGACTTGTTTTTGTTTTGAGAATTTGACTTAAGAATTCAACCATCATGCTCAAGAATCATTATAAGAAATTATGAGGAAATATTTTTAATTTTTAAAAATAAAAAAAAAGAAATGTTAGTATAATTGCTTTAAATTTACATTGAATAGATATAACCTTATGATCATTCATGCTAAATTGTCAAGAATAACATGTCGGATTCTATTGCAAAATTGATGACAATTATAAGATGACTATTGTCTTTCTCAACCAAAACTTGAAATGACCTTTGTGGGATCTTTCCCTAAATGAGATTCAAGAAAGACTGAATACTTATTGTTTTGGTATATTGGGGATCATAACCTTAAAGTCTCGACTAAGGTTACATTAAACCTTGATTAATTAGGAATGTGCTTCTACCATTAAGTTCATACTCAAATAGGAATCTAGAATCTTAATTAATTAGATCACATAATAAGACACAATCTAATAAAATAATCAATGTGATAAATTATTAATCCACCTACATAGTTCATACTTTAATTATTTAAATACGTCTAACATGAAATGATTATCAAACAGAGCCTAACCTGTGATAATTCGATAGGAACTTGCTTTTTAAAGTTATTATTTTTCAATTTAAAATATTCTGTTAATGGAAAATATTATTTGTATGAAATTCTTTTATCTAGTTTGAACGGGTTTCACACGGCAAAATATATTATATTGATATTTTTCTTTTATTTTACATTTTTATCCACCATAATTTTTTTAGTATAATAATTAAGAATAGAGAGATTCAAATCATAGACAACTTGATGACTAACACGTTTATATGTTAGTTAATATACTCTCTTAAATTAGTTCACTAGCAGGTGAGTTATTAATGTGATAGTGTTAGAACACAACATTCACTATTATCTTATATCTGAAAATTGACATATAATGTTATTCGTTTTACTTGGTTTTCATATATTTGCTTTAAAGTTTCCTTGCAAGAAATATGCCAACTGAGATGTTATATATTCTTCAGTTCTAATTTAAAATATAGCCATAAATCTTTTCTACATATTATTGTGTTAAATTTATATACCTCAAATATCAATAAAATCAAGATTTATGTTCAAACCTCACTTTTTATATCTATTTTTTTAAATTTTTCTTCCTTCACAGTCCTTCGATTGGAAAACTTCTCGTCAACGAGATATTTGGATCCGTGATTATAACTACGACAATTGTAACCAAGCATTTAAGTTGGGAGGAAAAATTATTACTGAAGTAGTAATGTTAGAAGCGAAATCAAAATTAATTACATAGAATTTTAACTAAAAAGGTAAGATATTTTTTTTCACGACGGAGAGATATTTTCACGAGTTTCAAGTAACAATGAAAAAATATCTTCCAAGTATAAAGTCTTTTTCTTTTTTACAGCTCATTACTGAATTCAATGCCTACGTAATTTTTTAATTTGGCAATATTGACTTTTTCATTCATGTGACTGATATTATAAATATATAAATTGAACCTGTTCTTTTAATTTAATGAAACTGTTATTTTCGAAAACATAAATAAATAAAAATAACGAAGCTTTTAAAGAATTTATACCAGTTCTTAAAAAAATTATATAAATTTATAATTTTATAAGTAGCATGGAGCAAGAATGGATGTCTCATTTTTACAAAAATATTGATAAAACATCAATATCAATGGATATTTATAAAAAAAAAATATTTACTTAGTTAAACAAATATTTTACATTTTTTAAATCAGTTAAAATAATTAATGTTTATATTATATTTACATTATTGGTATTTTGTATATCTTTTCAAATTTCATGATTTTTTTACAATATAATAAATATATTGATTCATCTCTCAAATCGATATTGAGTTTATAAAAATGTAGAATATTAAGATAAATGTAAAGAATTTATTATCATGACGTGATTGTCATCAATTTTGCAATTATGCTAACATAGTGGAATCCAACATGTTAAATGTACAAACCTTTCGAAGACCTTTGTGGGAGCGAGAGGATGAGATGAAAGCCCAGTACCCGGAGCTTTTTTAAGGATGAACTTTCGAGGACGAAAGTTCTTTGAGGGGGAAAGAATGTAACATCCCACATTTTTTTTTAATTTTATTTAATAATAATGTAATTTCCAGTAACTTTACTAGTTGGAAATTCAGTAATTGTCCTTGGTTGGAAGGCATGTTTGGAATTTTGGATTTGAAGTATAAGTGTGAGAATTTAAGTGTTGGCGTGAAAATTATTCAAAATTATTCAGTTTTGAAATTCAAGTTGAGAATTAATAGCAGGAATTAATTTTCTTTGGAAAAGGAAAAGAATTAAATAGTATAAAGTGGAATAAGGAAATGATTTAATTATAATTATAATTATAATTATTATTATTATTTTAAAATAAAAAGAAAACCCCATCTTCCTCCTCACACACGACTTCCCCATAATTTTTTCCTCCTACCTTCACGAGTCGAGCCTTCCCTCACTGCCCAAATCCGCCGCGCCTTCCTCACTACCTCCCTTCGCCGCACGAGCCAGGAATCCGCGTCGCCGCCCGCTCCAGCTTTTGGACCACCGCCCATCGTGCTGATCTCGCCCAGCCGGTCTGAATCGCCGCCACCGCTCCAGCCCCTGACTGCCGCACACATCGCTGTCTCCCAGCAGCTTGAGCCGCTGCCGCCCCCCAACCGGTTTCTCCACTGTCCATCGTCGCGCTGCCTATCTTCTGTTGCGTGGGTCTTCGTCGGACTCTTAGATTTTTGTAAGATCTATTTTGTGGTTGGGTTTCTTGAAAGATTTTGGATGCCCACTAAGTTGGATTAAAGATTAAATAGTCGCACTTATCTTGTTTTAGATTTGAGCTTTGAGAAATTACAACAACGACTGTCCAACGGATTCAAGATCATTCGACAAGAGTTTTAGTAAGAGTTATGGTTCTTATTGTTTGGTTTGTGGGCACGCTTTGATTACTGAATTAAGTTTGACTTAACCCTTGTATCTTTAAAGTTTCAAGTTGTCATCCATTGGAATTTAAAATCTGTTAGAAGAGATTTTTGGAGTGGTTGTTGATCAAGTTCTTTGGTAAGCTTTTGGGTATTGTGGTTTTGAATCTGATGTGTCGCAATTATTATTGGACTGAAATTTAATGGTTGTATTCGTATGTTTAGGGTCATTACTTCAAACCGCAGTCATCGTTTGGTTGTCGGAGTTTATCTGTGGAATTTCGATTAAGGTAAGTAATCTTACCACTGGAAACTGCCCACAGGCCAGACTTTAGTTGTATGCTAGCGTGATGAGTGTATGTTAGTGTAAATGTTAGCATGTTGATTGGCAGTATGACCTTAATCAAAGTATGTTCTGGCACGAGTTCTGATTTGTTTACATACACACCTAAGTACTTGATCGTTAGTATGTATAGATTGTGTTTTCATATGTCGATGTCTGATCTGCTAGTGTTGAGGCATACTTGCATGTTGTGGAATTATGATGTAAGGTAGACATGAATGTGGTATAATATTGTGTTTATAATCATGTGTATGTGATGGAGCCATGGTATCAAGGATTTTCATGTATTTTTAGAATTGTACAATGTTGATTCTTAGAACGTTGAGACTATGTGAATATCCTCATTGATTAGTTAGATGCTCACCAGTTTGTGTTTCCTTAGGGATTCACCAGTTTGTGTTTTCCTTCAGGATTCACCAGTTTGTGTTTTCCTTCGGGATTCACCAGTTTTGTGTTTCCTTCGGATTCACCAGTTTTGTGTTTCCTTCGGGATTCACCAGTTTGTGTTTCCTTCGGGATTCACCAGTTTGGTTTCCTCGGATCACCAGTTTGTGTTTCCTTCGGATTCACCAGTTTGTGTTTCCTTCGGGATTCACCAGTTTTGTGGGATACTTAACTACAATAGGATAGGACTCAGTCTCTTATTTGTTCAATATGTTTATGTGCCATATGCGGTACTAGAGGACATAGATGCCTAGTCTAACCCTAGTGGTGGGGTTACTTACTGAGTATTTCATACTCATCTTTCTTATGTTGATGTTTCAGGAAAAGGTAAAGATATACCGACGATGGCACAGCGGAATTCGTGTGTCACTGAGACTAGACTTTTTGCGCGTCCGCATCTTAAAATTTGAGTCCTTATTTTTCCCTTAATATTTAGTTTTACTGTTTGAAATTTATTTCTAAGGATTATCTCCTTTATATAATTTTGTTAGTCTTTAAGAATTTGGGTACCCTATTATTATTTTAACAATTGCATATAAATATCTTTTGAACTTCTCTTGTTTAAGTAGCATTTATTTCAAACAAACTGAAGCGTCGTTTTAAATTATGTGCATGCATTTATTTTAGTAACGGTCTTACCTAAGTCCTAGGGGGTCGGGTCATTACAGTTGGTATCAGAGCCCATGTTTTAGTGTCTGTAGACTGACTTACTACGTAAGTCTAGATAGTCCCTGTCGCCAGTAACGGATTCCTCGTCATCGCCAGGTACGTTCTACTAATGAAAGTTTCAATGCATATGTGAGAACAGTGATGTAGTGTTTTAAATGCATGATGTTTGAGAAAGACCCAGAAATAGTTAGTTAACTACGAATTTATGACAGGACATGGCACCTAACATAGAACAAGGAAAAAAGTTAGAGAAGAAATGCAAGCAGAGAGAGAGGGAGTAGTCAAACTGCTCCGGCGTGCCAATTCTGCCATGACCCAAGTGGATGAAAAAGCAATGGAAGCCCGAATTAGTGAAGCTGTTGCAACCGCTCTGATGGGGAAACTGCAGGAGCTGATCCGTAGCACGATGGAGGACAGCCTGCCCAGACTCAGGCTCAGGAGGAACCGGTGCCACCTGAGTCGTTACGACAAACCCGTCCCCAGGACAAGGACACGCAGGGCCTGTCTCTCGAGGCCAAACATTTAAGGGATTTTCGGAAGTAACCCTCGCCCATTTGATGATCATTAGAGGACCCCACCAAGGCAGAAATGTGGTTGTCATCCATCGAGACAATTTTCGTTTTATGAGGTGCCCGGAAGAGCACAAACTACAATACACAGTCTTCATGTTGACTGGTAACGTGGCAATCTGGTGGTGTTCGGCAGAAAAGATGATCGATATTGGAGGTGACCTTGCAACCTGGGAACAGTTCAAGGAACGTTTTTATGAGAAGTACTTTTCGGCCAACACCCGATATAATAAGCAGGCAAAATTCTTGAATTTGAAGCAGGGCATTATGTCAGTGGAGGAATACGAGCAAGAGTTCGATAAGCTATCTGAATTTGCTCCTGAGCTAGTGGCCACCGAGGCAGCGAGGACCGAGAGATTTATCCAGGGCCTGAGGAACGGGTTGCGAGGGATGGTGCATGCCTTGGATCTCAAGACGTATGCTGCGGCACTGCAAGATGCTGTGAGGATTGATACCGACTTCCAGGGAGGAGAGGAATACAAGAGGTCACTCAGGATTGGGACCTCCACAGGTCAGAAAAGGAAGCCTGAGCACAGGACTCTTGAACATCAGCAGAGGGGTCAGAACACATTGCATGCTCTACATCAGTGGGGACAACAGAGCACCCAGGCTGGGAGTGGCAGGGAGGATAGGCCGATATGCACCACTTGCGGTAAGCAACACTGGGGACGTTGTTTAGCCGGCTCTGGAATTTGTTTCCAATGTGGCCAGAAGAGGCATATGGCAGATAGATGCCCAAGGAAGAATGCGCCTGAGCACAAGAGCCAGCCCGTAGGCTCGTTCCAGGGAGGCCCGAACCGCCAGCAACAGCAGAGAAAGGTATTTTCTACCACTCGGCGTGAGGCCGAGAAGTTAGGCACCGTGGTGACAGGTACACTTCCCATTTTGGGACACCATGCTCTTATTTTATTTGACTCTAGCTCTTCGCACTCGTTTATATCTACTGTATTTATAAGACATGCCATGTTAGACTCAGAACCGTTGCCATTTTCATTGTCTATTTCCACTCCATCGGGAGAGATCATGTTAGCTACAGAAAAGATAAAAGCATGTCAGGTAGAGGTAGCCAATCGCGCATTAGATGTAACCCTGATAATTTTAGATATGCGTGCTTTTGATGTTATATTAGGCATGGATTGGTTAGCTGCTAACCATGCCAGCATAGATTACTTTCGTAAGGAGGTTATCTTTAACCCTCCTACAGGAGCCAGTTTTAAGTTTAAAGAGGTTGAGACCGTAGTCCTACCTAAAGTGATATCCGCATTGAAGGCCAGTAGGCTATTCGACCATGGAACATGGGGCTTTATGGCCAGTGTAATGGACACCAAGGAGAATGAAGTTACCTTGACTTCGGAGCTAGTAGTGAGGGATTTTCCAGATGTGTTTCCAGAAGATCTTCCCAGACTGCCCCCGCAGCGAGAGATAGATTTTGCCATTGAATTGGAGCCAGGCACAACCCCTATTTCGAGAGCTCTGTACAGGATGGCCTCAGTAGAGTTGAAGGAACTGAAGGTCCAATTGCAGGAGTTGTTGGACAAGGGTTTCATTCGCCCTAGCGTGTCACTATGGAGTGCACCTGTTTTGTTTGTGAAAAAAAAAGGATGGATAGTTACGTCTGTGCATTGATTACAGAGAGTTGAACAAGGTAGCCGTCAAGAACAAATATCCCCTTCACAGGATCGATGATTTTTTTGACCAGTTATAGAGAGCTACGGTATTCTCTAAGATTGACCTCTGGTCAGGGTACCACCAGCTGAGGATAAAGGATAGTGACATACCCAAGACAGCTTTTCGTTCGAGGTATGGATATTATGAGTTCATAGTGATGTCATTTGGTCTAACGAATGCACCAGCAGTGTTCATGGATCTGATGAATAGGGTGTTCAAGGAATTCCTCGAAACCTTCGTGATCGTTTTTATTGATGATATTTTGATTTATTCCAAGACAGAGGCCCAGCATGAAAAGCATTTGCAGAAAGTTTTGGAGACGTTGAGGGCCAATAGGCTATATGCTAAGTTTTCTAAATGTGAATTTTGGTTGGAGCAGGTGTTCTTTCTAGAGCATATGGTATCCAAGGAAGGTGTCTCTGTGGATCCTACAAAGGTGGAGGCAGTTACGGGTTGGGCTCGTCCAACCACGGTCAGTGAGGTGTGCAGTTTTCTGGGGTTAGCAGGCTACTACAGACGGTTTGTGAAGGACTTCTCTCGCATAACCGCCCCATTAACTCAGTTGACCCGGAAGGGGACAACATTTGTTTGGAATGAGGCTTATGAAAACAGTTTCCAGGACCTCAAGCAGAGGCTGGTTTCGGCCCCAGCTCTTACAGTACCGGACGGATCAGGTGGTTTTGTCATTTTTAGTGATGCATTCAAGAAGGGGTTGGGATGCATATTGATGCAGTAGGGTAGAGTAGTTGCTTACGCTTCACGTCAGCTGAAGAAGCACGAACA
>NC_052352.1:12196156-12288540 GCF_009727055.1 Benincasa hispida | reverse complement strand
GTTGTCGATGCAACCAAGCCTAAGGCAGAAGATTATTGATGCGCAGCGAGACGACCCTTATTTGGAGGAGAGAGTTCGTAGAGTGGCGTCAGGCCAGGATAGCGAATTCTCAGTGTCAGCAGAAGGTGGCCTCCTTTATCAAGGGCGTCTGTGCGTGCCGGCGATTAGTGACGTTAAGGATAAGTTGTTGTCAGAGGCTCATAGTTCCCTATTCTCAATCCACCTCGGTAGCACCAAGATGTATCAGGATCTGAAGCGTTACTATTGGTGGAATGATATGAAAAGAGAGGTTGCGGAGTTCGTCAGTAAGTGTTTAGTGTGCTAGCAGGTGAAAGCCCCGAGGCAGATGCCAGCAGGCTTGTTACAACCATTAAATGTACCAGAATGGAAGTGGAAGCATGTGTCTATGGACTTCATCGTGGGGTTGCCTCGGACAGTTAAAGGTTTCACTGTGATATGGGTCATTATAGACAGACTTACGAAGCTAGCGAATTTCATACCTGGAAAGTCAAACTTTTCAGTGAATAAGTGGGCACAGATATACATGAAGGAAGTGGTAAGATTGCATGGAGTGCCCATGTCCATTGTGTCGGACAGAGACCCTCGTTTCACGTCTAACTTCTAGAAGAGTCTTCAGGCGGCTTTGGGGACCCGGTTAAACTTCAGTACAGCGTTCCACCCTTAGACTGATGGGTAGACAGAGAGATTGAATCAGATACTGGAAGACATGTTGCGTGCCTATGCCATAGAGTTTTCAGGAGGCTGGGATGCTCACTTGCACTTAATGGAGTTTACGTACAATAACAGTTATCAGTCCACTATTGGGATGTCACCCTTTGAGGCCCTATATGGGAAGAGTTGCAGGTCCCCTGTGTGTTAGGATGGGGTTGGAGAGAGGAGATTGTTAGGACCTGAATTGGTGCAGACCACAAATGAGGCAATACAGAAGATCAGGGCTCGTATGCAGTAGCCCAAAGCAGATAGAAGAGCTATGTCGATGTAAGACGTAAGGACCTGGAATTTGAGATTGGGGTTAATGTGTTCTTAAAGGTGGCACCCACGAAAGGTATTTTGAGGTTTGGCAGGAAAGGAAAGTTGAGTCTGAGATTCATTAGACCTTTCGAGGTCCTGGGACGAGTTGGCCCTGTAGCTTACCGTTTGGCCTTGCCCCCAGCATTGTCTTTAGTTCATAATGTCTTCCATGTTTCGATGCTAAGGAAGTATGTGACAGACTCGTCCCATATAGTTGACTACGAACCTTTACAGTTGAATGACAACTTGAGCTACGAGGAGAAGCCCATAGAGATCCTCGCCAGAGAGGTAAAGACATTGCGTCGTCGGAAAATTTCTTTTGTGAAAGTTTTGTGGTAGAACCACCAATTCAAGGAAGCCATTAGGAGCGAGAGGATGAGATGAAGGCCCAGTACCCAGAGCTTTTTCAAGGATGAACTTTCGAGGACGAAAGTTCTTTGAGGGGGAAGAATGTAATATCCCACATTTTTTTTTTATTTAATAATAATGTAATTTTCAGTAACTTTACTAGTTGGAAATTCAGTAATTGTCCTTTATTGGAGGGCATGTTTAGAATTTTGGATTTGAAGTATAAGTGCGAGAATTTAAGTGTTGGCGTGAAAATTATTCAAAATTATTCAGTTTTGAAATTCAAGTTGAAAATTAATGGCAGGAATTAATTTTCTTTGGAAAAGGAAAAGAATTAAATAGTATAAAGTGGAATAAGGAAATGATTTAATTATAATTATACTATTTTCCTTTATTATAATAATAATAATAATTATTATTATTATTATTATTTTAAAATAAAAAGAAAACCCCATCTTTCTCCTCACGCACAGCTTCCCCTTCCCCAGAATTTTTTCCTCCTGCCTTCACGAGCCGAGCCCTCCCTCACTGCCCAGATCCGTCGCGCCTTCCTCACTACCTCCCTTCGCCGCACGAGCCAGACACGCCGCTCCAGCTTTTGACCACCGCCCATCGTGCCGATCTCGCCCAGCCGGCTACTCCAGCTTTTGACCACTGCCCATCGTGCCGATCTCGCCCAACCGGTCTGAATCGCCGCCGCCGCCATTTCAGCCCCTGACTACCGTACACCGTCGCTGTCTCCCAACAGCTTGAGCCACTGCCGCCTCCAGCCGGTTTCTCCACCGTCCATCACCGCGCTGCTTATCTTCTGTTGCGTGGATCTTCGTTGGACTCTTAGATTTTGGTAAGATCTATTTTGTGGTTGGGTTTCTTGAAAGATTTTGGATGCCCACTAAGTTGGATTAAAGATTAAATTAGTCGGATTATCTTTATTTTAGATTTGAGCTTGGGAAATTACAGCAGCGACTGTCCAGTGGATTCAAGATCGTTCGACAAGAGTTTTGGTAAGAGTTATGGTCCTTATTGTTGGTTTGTGAGCACGCTTTGATTACTGAATTAAGTTTGACTTAACCCTTGTATCTTTAAAGTTTCAAGTTGTCATCCATTGGAATTTAAAATCTGTTAGAAGGAGATTTTGGAGTGGTTGTTGATCAAGTTCCTTGGTAAGCTTTTGGGTATTGTGGTTTTGAATCTGATGTGTCGCAATTATTATTGGACTGAAATTTAATGGTTGTATTCGTATGTTAGGGTCATTACTTCAAACCGCAGTCATCGTTTGGTTGTCGGAGTTTATCTGTGGAATTTCGATTAAGGTAAGTAATCTTACCACTGGAACTGCCCATAGGCCAGACTTTAGTTGTATGCTAGCGTGATGAGTGTATGTTATGGTAAATGTTAGCATGTTGATTGACAGTATGACCTGAATCAAAGTATGTTCTGGCACGAGTTCTGATTTGTTTACATACACACCTAAGTACTTGATCGTTAGTATGTGATAGTATGTGTTTCGATAATGTTCGACTATTGATTCTGCTAGTGTTTGAGGCATACTTGCATGTTGTGGAATTATGATGTAAGGTGACATGAATGTGGTATAAATTGTGTTAATAATCATGTGTATTGATGGAGCCATGGTATCAAGGATTTTCATGTATGTTTTAGAATTGTACAATGTTGATTCTTGAACGTTGAGATATGTGAATATCCTCATTGATTAGTTAGATGCTCACCAGTTTGTGTTTCCTTCGGGATTCACCAGTTTTGTGTTTTCCTTCGGGATCACCAGTTTGTGTTTTCCTTCGGGATTCATCAGTTTTTGTTTCCTTCGGGATTCAACAGTTTTGTGGCCATACTTAACTACAATAGGATAGGACTCAGTCTCTTGTTTGTTCCATATGTTTATGTGCCATATGCGGGTATCTAGAGGACATAGATGCCTAGCCTGACCCTAGTGGTGGGGTTACTTACTGAGTATTTCATACTCATTCTTTCTTATGTTGATGTTTCAGGAAAAGATAAAGATGTACCGGTGATGCCGCAACGGAATTCGTGATCGTGTCACTGAGACTAGACTTTTTCACTTCCGCATCTTAAAATTTGAGTCCTTATTTTCCCCTTAATATTTAGTTTTACTGTTTGAAATTTATTTCTAAGGATTATCTCTTTTATATACTTTTGTTAGTCTTTAAGAATTTGGATACCCTATTATTGTTTTAACAATTGCATTTAATAAATGTCTTTTGATTTTCTCTTGTTTAAGTAACATTTATTTCAAACAAACTGAGCGTCGTTTTAAATTATGTGCATGCATTTATTTTAGTAACGGCCTTATCTAAATCTTAAGGGATCGAGTCGTTACAAAGTCGATAGTAAATTTTCTTATTTACGAATAAATATTTTGATATATGTGCGAATATTTTAATTCGTAGCCGATGTATTGTCACACTGGCTCAGCCACTGAGGTAAATATCTATTTTTAAAAAAAGGTCATAATGTGGATATAGATTCCAATTGTTTATTATCAATCTAATGGCAGACGAACTTTTAATCTCCACCGTCCAATTTTATTATTGTCCTTTTTCTTCTTTGGCATCTGGACTCCCGGCCTCCACGTAATACTGGTGCAATTTTAATTGCCACGTGGAAATAATTTTATCCGTACTCGGTGTCTCACAGCTGGCAGAAGCAAAATACTAATTTTTAAATATTTGTTTTAATGGTTATATTTTTTCTGGATAAGAACTAAGAAGGAGGGATAAATTCTTCCAAAAAAAAAAAAAAAATGGAGGATAAATTAGTTTAGAATTCTAAAGTAAATTAAATAAATAAGTGCCGGTTTAATGATAATAGCTAAGTTGTGATTGGATTTAGTTTTAAAAAAAAGAAAGAAAGAAAATGACAAATAATAAATAAACATGTCCGCATTTTTTATGCCCACAGGCACATGTCATCATTTAGTCATGTAATAGAGAGAAAAGGTAAAAATTAGATTATTATTATTTTTGTAAATGAATGAAATAAGTCATGTTATTGTGTGTGTATATATATAATTTAATAGATAATATATTTATTAGTCGAAGATTTCATCTTTAATCTCACATTTATTTTATTTTTTTTTAAAAAAATTAATGTTCATTTTCATGTTTATTCAACTCGAGAAAAATGAATAATAAAGTAAAAAATCATTTTAGTTCAAACATCTTACTAACCACCTTAGAATGAATGTTGTGCATTTTTCACTCACGTATTTTAAAAATAATTGTAAAAAGTATGAACTTTATTTTAAAGATAATTGTAAAAAGTATGAACTTTAAATAAACCTCTTCGATGATCTTTTAATTTTTAATTTTTAATTTTTAATTTTAGAAAATTAAATTTATAAATAATTTTTTCTACATATTATTAGTGGGGATTATCAAAAGAGATTTTAATTTATTTTATTTTGCATTAATATTTTCAAAATAAAAAACGGTAAAAATGATTGTTTAAATAGTCATTTTTAATAAAACTCTAGAGAAAGTGTTTTATTATCTGATTATTTTTATTTTCAAATCCAATTTATCAAACAAACATGACTTATAGGTAGGTTAAAACATAGTTTTAAATGGTACAATCAGTGATATTTAACATTGGAATAAATACTTTTAATGATTTAATGAAATTATCTTCTAAAAAAATGATTTGACAAAATTATTGTCATGGTATTACAGTGCCTTTCGGACATACTCTAGTAGATTTTTTTGGGAATAAGTATATCATTGTTGTATCATTATTTATCAGCACAGGAAAATTCACTTTTGAATGAGTATCAATATACTACTTGATCTATTTGAAATATATTTTGAATGAATATTAATATATTATTGAAATATTGTCATTATATTTTGTTATATGATTTTTTTTAGTACAATAGAGGTAAGGAGATTTGAACTACAAACTTGTTAGTCATTAATACACTTGTATGTCAATTGAGTCATGTTCATTTTGGCATACTTTGTATGAATTTTCGATGTGCGTTGATAAAATATTGATACATTAATGATATATTTGTAATTCCATTATCTCTAAATGAGGGTTGACATGCTAATGCTATAATGATAAAATTTAAATGTATTTTGAATAAATATTGATATATGAATAATATATTAATGCTACATTTGAAATGAATTTTGATTAAACGTCTGCACAATCGTTTACATATACGATATTGCTAAGCGAGTGCATACTAATTACACCGTCGCACGCTATTATCTAAACGATCGTTTACCTTTTTACTAAGCGATTGTTTAGCTCCCGGTATTTACTAAATGATCGTATAGACGATCGTTTAGTTTTTCCTATGCGATCGTTTTGGACGATCGCTCACCCTTTTCCTGCACGATCGTTTACCTTTTCCTACACAATCGTATAGACGATCGTTTACTTTTACTACATGATCGTATACTTCACCTAAACGATCAAGCATCATATCTATGCGATAGACGACCTCTTTTCCCACTTGCTTGATTGTTGTGTACGGTCGCTCTTCCTCCTTCCCTCTACCAAATCCAAACAAAGCCCACACTTTGGATTCTCACTCCAAGAATACTGAGGGCTCTAAGTGGTGTCGTCTTCTCCGATTCCTTCTATCCGAGTGGTGACTGTTCGAGGTAGACGGTTGGGCTTTAGACTCGATGTGAAGAAGAAATCTTCATCTGGTATGATTTCTTGATCCCTTTTGCATCATGAAAGTATGTTTGAATGTATATGTGGTAATTCTGTCACAATGAATTGGAAAGATCCGCTTCTGCTCGTAGGTACTCTTGAATAAGAGTTCCTTCAATTGGTATTAGAGCACTCGATTTTTTGATATTCCAATTCATTGCTGCAAAAGAATTGCAAATACGTTCTTGGTGGGTGCATTTCTACACTATTTAATCGTTAAATTGCTGTGGATGTGCGGATTTATGGATGTTTTCGTGGATGTTAGCCTCGGTTTGTTTTAATTCTTTTACATTTGTGGTTGTTTGTAAAGGCCCTTGCGGTTTTGGGTATTAATAATCGTTATCGAGTCTGTATTCAAAGTCTGTATGAGTTTTGAATCGTTCGCGAAGAAGATCGGAGTAAGCATTGTGGTTCTTCGAGGAAGGTATGCGATCAAGTGTTGATCGCATTGTGCAGACGATGGGGAATGTGATCAAGTGTTGATCTCATCATGCAGTCAATGGAGTATGCGATCGTTGTTGATCACATCGGTTAGATGATGGAGTACGCGATTGCTGTTGATCGCATCGACTAAACGATGGGGTAATCAAAAGTGTTGATCGCATTGTGCAGTCGATGAGGTATGCAATCGCTGATGATCGCATTGTGTAGATATCGAGTAAGCGATCAAGGGTTTGATCGCATCGTGTTGAAGATCGGTTACACGATCACTGAGTATCGGGTCGTGTAGACGAGGTGATGCTCGCGTATCGCTTAATGCGCGTCGCTGGTCGATCGTTTAGGTTAGCAAGCTTCATCTGCTTAGTAACTGACTAAACGATCGCTTAATAACGCAAGGTAAATCGTTTACCTGGTTGCATGCATCGGTTAGACGATGAGTGTTTGTTGTATCGTTTAACAACGCGCGCATTGGACGATCGTTTAGGTCAACAAAGCTTCATCGCTTAATAAATGACTAAACGATCACTTAGTAATGCAAAGTAATCGTTTACCTGTCGTCGCTTTACACGATCACATAGATGATCGGGCTTTCACTGCCTCGTTGTCGTCTACGCGATCGTTAATTATGCTCCTATCGTTTAGTGCGCGTTGAATGATCGTCTACCTATGGCATTTACTACAGATGGAGTCCTCCTGCGGTTCAACACCGGTTTGCCTGTGAACCAGTTTGCTTGATGAAAAATGTAAATAGATAGGGTTATTTCATTCCAGTTTTGTAAAGGCTCATCCCGGTCCATAAATCCTTCATTTTTTACATGCGATGTAGGTTTTTAATATGTCATATGGTATGCACATATAGATAAACCCCACCTTAGGTCATGCATATTTTCTTTATTATAAGTGTTATAATTTAGAGAAGCATGTTTTAATTTACATAAATGCATGCTCATTCATATTTATGTATGCTTTATTTTTTTTCTTTCGTTTTATTTATAAGTATTATAAATACTTCGTTATGTGGGATGGGTGTTTTAGTTGTTTATTTTATAAATAGTTATAAAATGAAATTAGAACTAAAATAATTAATAAAAGATCATTATGTAGCAAGTCTGTCTATAGTATACCTTTTGTCGAAGACGAGTTCTGTCTAGGCTGGGATATTTAAGATGGCGGCAATAGAACACCCCTACCGGTGATGTTTGTCCCGCCTCACTGGGGCATCATTGCAAAATAGAAGTCTTTTCACTTAGGGTACTTGGAATTTGTTTTGCTAAAAATTAATTGGTTAATTAAAATGTGGTTTTTGAAAAGTCTTATAAAAGGTTATTCGTTACAACAACGGTTTTTTTAATGGCATCAGCCACTATCAATTTGCTTAACGTCGAAAAACTGAATGGCCAAAACTATTCGAGTTGGAAACATATGCTCACGACGATACTCATCATCGAGGATCTGAAGTTTGTCCTTATGGAGGAATGAAACATGAGGCTCTAAAACACATCTTCAACTCCAAAATGGAGGAAGGCACCTCTGTTCGTGAACACGTGCTGAATATGATGGTCCACTTTAATGTGGTAGAGATGAATGGGTCTAAAATCGATGAGGGTAGTCAGGTTAGCATTATCCTGCATTCATTGCCGATGAGCTTCCTCCACTTTTTCAGTAATGTGATTCTTAACAAAGTGGAATACTCCCTTACCTTTTCCCTCAACGAGTTGCAGACTTACCAATCCTTGCTGAAAAGTAAGGAGAAAAAGGGAGGTGAGGCAAATATTGTCTCGTCCTCTAAAAGGTTCTATCGAGGTTCGACATCAGGAACAAAGTTTGCACCTTCTACTTCTAACTCTGGAAAGGGGAAGAAGGGTGGTAAAGGGAAAGAGAATGTGCCTGCTAACCCGCCACCTGTCGCCTAGAAGAAGCTCCATCGCCGGTTGAAAAAAGAAAATGTTTCCACTATAACCAGGACAGACACTGGAATAGGAATTGTCCTTGTTATCTGAAGTAAAAGAAGGCTGCCAAGGCTAAGGCCAGGGCAGATAGAGGTAAATATGATTTTCTTGTATTAGAAACTTGTTTAATGGAGAATGATGATTCTACTTGGATATTAGATTCGGGCACCACTAATCATGTATGATCTTCTTTTCAGAGAATTAGATCCTGGCGATAGTTGGAGGCTGGTGAGATGATGATGCGAGTAGGCACCGGGTACATCGTCTCAGCTGTGGCAGTGGGAGACATCCAGTTTACTTTACAGAATAGGTTTCTTATATTAAAAGATGCCTTTGTAGTTCCTGAACTTAAAAAGGAACCTTATTTCTGTAAAGTGTCTATTACAATACAATTACACTATTGAATAAAGCGTTTATTCGTAAGGATGGTGTTGAAATTTGTACAATTAAACTGGAAAATAACTTGTATGTGATAAGACCTTTAGCCGTAAGTTCCCTTCATAACATAGAGATGTTTAAATTTGTCGTAACTCAATCTAAATGCCAACGAATTTCTCCAGAACCTTGTTGGACATGGTTCGTTCGATGATGAGTTACGCTTCCTTACCGGACTCGTTTTGGGGTTTCACAGTGGAGACTGCGGTATACATTCTCAATTGTGTTCCTTCTAAGAGTGTTCAAGACACCTCTGGAGTTGTGGAACGGGCGTAAAGCTAGTTTACGTCACTTCCGCATATGAGGTTGCCCAGCACATGTGCTTAAGGAAAATCCCAAGAAGTTGGAATCATGATCAAGGTTGTGCCTCTTTGTAGGCTATCCCAAAGGTACACGAGGAGGTTACTTTTATGATCCATCCGAGGTGTTTGTTTCCACGAACGCTACTTTTCTGGAGGAGGATCATATCAGGGAGCATAGTCCACGTAGTAAAGTCGTGTTAAGTGAGCTTTCTAAAGAAACTACTGAAGCTTCAACAAGAGTTGTTGAAGGACCTACTTCATCAACCAGAATTGTTGATGATAGTTCATCTGGTAGGTTGGTTCCACCTTAAGAGTTGAGGGAACCTCAACGCAGTGGGAGGGTTACGAACCCGCCTGATTGCTATCTGGGTTTAACGGAAATCCTAGCTATGGTGACAGATGACGACGTTGAGGATCCGTTGTCCTATAAAAAGGCAATGAAGGATGTTGACCGGGATGAATGGGTCAAATCCATGAATCTCAAGACAGAGTTGATGAACTTCAATTCGGTATGGGATCTTATAGATCAGCTTGATAGGGTAAGACCTATAGGTTGTAAATGGATCTACACGGGGTGCTGATGGGAAGGTGTAAACCTTCAAGGCTCGACTTGTGGCAAAGGGTTATACCCAAGTGGAGGGAGTCGACTATGAGGAGACTTTCTCACTTGTTGCCATGTTAAAGTTGATCTGTATGATAGTGCATCAAGGTGACGTGATCGTCACGAAGATCGCCTCAGAGAAAAACGTTGCTGATTCATTTACGAAGGTCCTTACGGCTATAGTGTTTGAGGGTCACCTTCATAGCATGGGTCTACGGGACCGCCCGCGGCTGGACTAGGGCAAGTGGGAGATTTTGTTGTACTGGGTTTTTATGCCCTAGTTTATTGTTTTGTGCCCGTTTACTTGTACTCCCCACTTCGCTTTAGGAGAAGTGGGAGATTGTTGGGGTTTGTGCTCTAAAGTCTCGTGTCCAGTAGTTTGTAAACAACTTTGTACGAATACTTGTGGTGTATAATATAAATGATATTTACTTCACTATTTGACTTTGCACATTTAGATTTTACCAAAAACCAATAAACATAAAATCCCTGGTTATCTGTATGTGACTTAAGCATGTATGTGGTGACATACAAGTGGTTCATGTCTTGAGTGATAACCAAAATGGTCTGTAGTATATGGATATAAGAGGGAAACCTTATCCTGGTAACGCTACGGATGCGGCCCACTTTGTGAAATGATCACAAGTGTTGTGACTTGTCACAGATGATCTGATCTTGATCATTCATTTAGGGGACATGCGAGCGGGGGCTGAAGGATCTCATACCGAGAGTTCCATGAGCATGTTCAGATCGCTCCGATTTCACAGTGACCGAAATATAAAAGATATACATTCAACACATACAGTTATGCACATTATTCTAATTATCGACATGCTCAAAATAAAAAGAATAACAGGGAAAAGGATTCCATACCAGTTGAAGACGATCTTCCAACTTTAGAATCCCAAGCAGCGGATCCCTCCAACAGATCTACTAACCTCTTGAGGCATCTTAGGACACATTTCCTTAGACAAAGTGACTCTATGCCTAAACGGCAGTAGGCCCCTCTTGGAATCCTGCATCGAGTACTTGAGCAACATCTTGTCAATGTACGATGCCTAAGATAGTGCTAGCACTTTGTTCTTACGATCTCGAAAGATCTGTATACCTAGAACAAACTGAGCCTTTCCCAAATCTTTCATTTGGAATTGCGTTGCTAGCCAGTTCTTAACTGCAGTCAGTAGACCTACATCATTCTCAATGAGTACGATATCATCTACATACAACACTAAGAAGACTACTAAAGCGTTGATGATCTTCTTGTAGACACAAGGTTTATCAACGTTTTGGTCAAAGCCATACGACTTGATCACAACATCAAATCATATGCTCCAAGATCGAGACACCTGTTTTAGTCCATAAATAGACCGATTCAGTTTGCAAATTTTTTGCTCTTGACCTTGGGCTATGAATCCCTCGGGCTGTACCATATAAATAATCTCCTCAAGATTGCCATTCAGAAAGGCCGTCTTGACGTCCATTTGCCAGATCTCATAATTATCATAAGTTGCAATGGACAGAAGGATGCGGATCAACTTTAACATGGCAACATGCAATAAAGTCTCCTCATAGTCGACTCCCTCTACCTGGGTATAACCCTTTACCACAAGTCGAGCTTTGAAGATCTGTACTTTCCCATCAGCATCCCATTTACGCTTGTAGATGCATTTACAACCTATAGGGCGAACCCCATCAGGCTGATCTACAAGATCCCATACTGAGTTGAAGTACATCGACTCCATCTCAAGATCCATGGCCTTGACCCATTCATCTTGGTCAACATCCTCCATTGCCTTCTTATAAGACAATGGATCCTCAACGTCACCATCTGCTACCATAGCAAAGATTTCCATGAAACCCAGATAGCGAACGGGTGGGTTTGTAACCGTCCCACTACGTCGAGGTTCCCTCAACTCTTGAGGTGAAACCAACCTACTGGATGAACTCCCATCAACAACTCTTATTGATGTAGTAGGCTCTTCAACAACTCTTGTTGAAGTTTCAGTAGTTTCATTGGAAAGTTCACGCAACATGACTTTGCTTCGTGGACTGTGCTCCCTTATATGATCCTCCTCCAGGAAAGTAGCGTTTGTTGAAACGAACACCCTATTTTCCATCGGATCATAAAAATAACCCCCTCGTGTACCTTTGAGGTAGTCTACAAAGAGGCATAACTTCGACCATGGTTCCAACTTTTTGGGATTAGTCTCAAACACATGTGCAGGGCAAACCCCAAATTCGGAATGACGTAAACTAGCGTTTACGCCCGTTCCATAACTCCAGAGGTGTTCTTGCAACACTCTGGAGGGAACAGAGTTGAGTATGATTACACCGCAGTCTCCATTGCAAAACCCCAAAACGAGTCCAGTAAGGAACGTAACTCATCATCGAGCGAACCATGTCTAACAAGGTCTTATTTCTCCTCTCCGCTACACCATTCTGCTGAGGTGTACACGGCGCTGAAAGTTTGGGAACAGATTTCATGTTCTATAAATAGTCCTGGAATGCGGAGTCCAAAAACTCTTCACCTCGATCTGATCAAAGTGTTTTAATCCGTCTATCCAATGCGTTTTCAACTTCAGCCTTGAACTCTTGGAACTTTTTCAAAGGATTCAGACTTCCGTTGCATAAGATAAACTACATGGAGTAATCATCAGTAAAACTGATAAATGACTCATAGGCCACCTCGGGCTCACAATTCATAGGAGCACAAAGGTCAATATGTACTAACTCAAAAGGTCCTTGGCTCTAAGAACCTTTTCCAGTAAAAGGTCGTTTAGTCATCTTACCCTCAAGGCAAGATTCACACATACAGGTAAAGAATTTTCTTTCTAACTCACTTAGAAGTCTATTCTTCACAATCTCTCAATCCTATTGAGATTAATGTGCCCTAAACGTAGATGCCAAAGATGAGCATTTTTCTTTTGAGAAATTCGTCGACGTTTTGATTGAGTTACGACAGTTGTGAACATTTTAGTATTAAGAGGAATTAATGGCTAATAGCCTTAGCACATATAAATTCAATTCAAATTTGCTGTGCAAATAAAAACACCATCTTTATGAATAAATGCTTTATTCAAATCAAAAGAAACAATGTATTTACATTGCAATAAACCACTTTATAGAAATAAGATTTCTTTTTATTCAGGAATCAATATATACATCATTTAAAATAAGAAACCTATTCTATAAAGCTAACTGGAGTCCTCCCACTGCCACAACTGAGACGACGTGCCCGATGCCTACTCGCATCGTCATCTTACCAGCCTCCAACTGTCGCCAAGATCTAATCCCCTGAAAAGAAGAACAAACATGGTTAGTGGCGCCTGAATCAATTATCCAAGCAGAATCATCATTCTCCACTAAACAATTTTCAAGCACAAGCAAATCATATTTACCTTTATCTGCCTTGGCCTTAGCCTTGGCTGCTTTCTTCTTCTTCAGATATCGAGGATAGTTTCTCTTCCAGTGTCCATCTTGGTTGCAATGGAAACATTTTCTTTTAGCAACTTGTGGACGCCTCCTTGGGGCGACAGACGGTGGGTTAGCAGGTGCCTTCCCTTTTTCCTTACCACCCATCTTCTTTTTCCCCTTTGCAGAGTTAGAAGAGGAAGGTGCAGACTTCGTTCCTGAGGTCGAAACTCTATGGAACATCCTGGAGGATGAAACAACATTTGCCTCACCCTTCTGCCTTTCCTTACTTTTTCAGTAAAGATTAGTATGTCTGCAACTCGTTGAGGAGAGTTGTAAGGTTATATTTCACTTTGTTAAGAATCACATTGCTAACAAAGTGCAGGAAGCTCTTCTGCAAAGAATGCAGGATTATGCCAACCTGACTGCCCTCATTGATGGTAGACCCATTCAACTCCACCACATTAAAGTGGACCATCATGTTTAGCACATGTTCACAAACAGAGGTGACTTCTTGCATTTTGGAGTTGAATATGTATTTAAGAGTTTCATGCATAAGCTGTTTAGATGGTTGTCCAAACATCCCCCGCAGGGATTCCATGATCTCACACGCTGAGACCACAGGCTCATGTTTCTTGGCCAAGACTTCAGAAATACTTGCCAAGATGTAGGCTCGGGCCTTCTCATTCGCCCTTGTCCATCGCTTGTATGCCTTCCGAACATTTCGAGCAGCATTTGGAGCTGGAATAGGAGGACAAGCCTCCGTGAGAGCGAACATGAGATCCTCGATGATTAGGATCGTCGTGATCATGTGTTTCCATGTTGAAAAATTATTGCCAGTTAGTTTTTTGGCGCTTAACAACGATAACATGGCTGTTACCATTTGAAAAAGTTGCTGAAAATATGAACAAAACTTTATTAGATTTTGCTAAACCATTTTTAAACCAATCAGTTTTGCAAAATAGTTTCAAGTACCCTAAGTCATAGACTTCTATTTTGCAATGATGCCCTAGTGAGTCAGGACGAACGCCACCGGTGGGGTGATCAGTTGCCCCTTCGCTGGAATGAGACATTCTCAACCATTAGGCAGAACCAACTCTTGGAACTCAACCTAATAGCCACCATTTGTTCGGTCTAGAATAGTTAACCCTTAACAATCCTACGTAAGTGTAACCCCTCGTTTTCGGCCCCATATTCTCGCCCTAATGCGCTTACCGTAGGGTAAAGACAGATTAGGACAAGAGACTAAGTAACCTTATCCTCTTACAGGAGATCAAATAAAGAAATGCATAAAATAGCCATCCTATAGGGGGACACACCTAGGGTGCCACGAGCGATGCGTAGAAACTTTATTTAATCCATTGAGGGAGACCGAGGGATATGCTCTCGCACTTCCCGCTTCCACTTACTATGAACATTCTCTCCATCCACCTTGATATTGACCTACCATACACCATCCGTTGGGGGGACATGCCAAAGGTGCCGCGAGGCCGAGGATAGATCTCACGATGTAGACTTTAGGAGAAAAGTGAAAGGTTTAAGTGAAGTATCTTAGACCCCAAGTACCTCCCACTGAATGTTCTACCTAGGGATTCATTAACCTAGACAATCCGGCTACTGATTTTATTGTAAGTCGTCTTGTTAAAGTCTGCTCATAAACAACGTTTGTCTATGAAATATGAACAAGTTCAAGTAGTCCCATTTAAACACTTTAATGGACTGTCCTTAACTTGCATGCATGCATTAAATCTATCTAATTCACCTTTCCAGGTAGGGGTGTTACGTTTCTATCAACTTAAATACCCCAGCTTAAACAGAACCCGCCTTGGACAAAAGGTCCCTCATAGATAGATTTGCTACACTTTAACCTTTTATTACCCAATTTAATCCTATTAAACTGATTAAAAGATTAAAGCCTTAGGGTTGCTAATCGTATTAGAACCGTGATTTTAGGTCTATGTGATCCAAGTTTTAAACACTTTAAAACCATGAATTAAACCTAAGTGAGCATGCATGTCTTTCTTATTTCTTTTAGTTCTAATTTCTCTTTAACTTTTAAAAAGAAACAACTAAAACCATTGTGCACAACGAGGCGTTTATAACATTTATAAAGTAACCTATGTCATGCTTCATGCAATGTTCGGTCATTACTATATATATAACTTTTATATAATGCGTAATAACCAAGCAAACATGTTATCATTCACCCTT
Organism: Benincasa hispida; assembly: GCF_009727055.1. Taxonomy (NCBI): domain Eukaryota; kingdom Viridiplantae; phylum Streptophyta; class Magnoliopsida; order Cucurbitales; family Cucurbitaceae; genus Benincasa; species Benincasa hispida. The sequence continues at coordinate 12,273,106 of NC_052352.1, read as the reverse complement.
ATACTATAACAATTATAATATAAAGATGATGCATGTCAATGCTTTTTATGCATGCATAAATATAACTCTTTTATTATATGATGCATGAGCATGCTCTTACATAATTAAAATCATGCTTCTCTAAATTATAACAATTACAATAAAGAGATGATGCATGTTCATTGCATAACCTAAGGTAGGATTTACTATATGTGCATACCATATGACATATAAAACATACATCACATGTAATAAACAAAGGATTACTGGACCGAATGAGCCTTTACACCAAAAAAGGGGAATGAAAAACCCTATCTATTACATTTTTCATCGAGCAAACCGGTTCACAGGCGAACCAGGTCTTGAACCGCATCGTGTAGCAAACTCCAGCAGGTAGACAATCGTTCAGCGCGTACTAGACGATAGAAACATAAGCAAACGATCGCGTAGATGACGACAAGGCTACGAAGCCTGATCATCCATGCAATCGTGTAGCGTGACGATAGGTAAACGATTTACCTTTAGTTACTAAGCGATGAAGCTTGTTGACCTAAGCGATCGTCTAGCACGCGCGTTTAAATGATACACGAGCGTCTCATCGTCTAACCAATGCGTGCAACTTGGTAAACGATTTCCTGGCGATGCTAAGCGATCGTTTAATCAATTACTAAGCGATGAAGCTTACTGACCTAAACGATCGTCTAGTGCGTGCTTGCATTAAAGATACTCAGCGTTCACGTACCCGATCGTCAACCTGATGCGACCAACTCTTGATCGCATTCCCCATCGTTTAACCGATGCATTCATCCGCGATCGTATACTCCTTCATCTTCACGATGCGATGGACAGCGATCGCGTAGAACTTTTTTTACACAATGCGATCAACCCTAGATCGTCTCCTTCCTCGAAGAGCCTCAACCTTTGCCCAGAACTTCCACAAGCGACTCAAAACTTAAATGTTGGATACAGAATCGATAATGATTATTATTACCCAAAAACGCAGGGGCCTTTACAAACAACTGCAAATGTAAAAGGATTTAAACGAACCGAGGCTAATCATCCCGAAAACATCCATTAATCTGGCATATCCACAACAAATTTAACAAATAAAATAGCGTAGAAATGCACCCACCATGAATGTATATATCATTTCGTTGCAACAGATGAAATCAGAGTATCAGAAACCTGACTCTAATACCAATTGAAGGATCTCATACCAAGAGTTCCATGAGCATGTTCAGATCGCTTCGATTTCACAGTACTGAAATATAAAAGATATACATTCAACACATATAGTTATGCACATTATTCTAATTATCGGTATGCTCAGAACAAAAAGAATAACATGGAAAAGGATTCCATACCAGTTGAAGACTGTTTTCCAACTTTTGAATCCCAAGCAGTGGATCCCTCCAACAGATCTACCAACACTTGGCGAGAATGTCGACTGCAACAACATGTTCAATACGAGCACGGACATTGTAGTGGGTATGACACCACCACTAATGAACCCCGGGTATTCTCATCATGAAAACCCAAAGAGTGGGCTTTGGTGAGTTTGGTAGAGGATGGAGGACAATGAGTCGTGTATACGATAAGCAAGTGCGAGATAATACGACACTATCATATAGCGGAAGTGCTTATCGTATAAAAGAGTTACACAATCGTGTAGGAAAGTGATGACGGGAAATTGGAAGTCAATTTTACTCGACAACCAACTTCCCTTGGACGCGTTATGCGATGCATGTTCCTAAGATATGCGTTGATAGTCATGCGTCGATGGTCATGCGTTGGAATGAAAAATGGGTTAATCGAATGTATGCGATGACTATGCGTCTTACCACAAGTTTTCTTACATTCACGCCAAGTATAACATGAGCGTAAGTTTCTCGGGTAATCCGAGGTCGAACACAGGGGCTTGTAGCTATATATTGCAGTGATGTGCATGCGGCAGTTTGAATAAAAGAATGGAGGGGATGTTGCTATGTTAATCCTACTCCTACTCCTATCTAACAGACAACGCAATGAGAATTATGCATGAAAGGTAGAGATGCGACAAACCTTGACATGAAATAAATGTATGGGAAAGAAGATAAAATGCGGAGTTGTTTTCATTGCAAAACTTAAGAGTGGTCGCAAGGGCAACCCTAGTCAACGCAAACTAATGCGATCATGCAACACTCATATAATAGTAAACCACCTCTCGGTGCGAATGCTACGGCTTTTAATGCTAGAACGGATGCGATGTATGTGCAGAGGTGTCTATAGGCCTACACATAAGCCTCTAATTCTTGTCTATGCGATGATACACAAACAAGGCGACCACATATCATCATCCTATTCCTAGGGTGCACGCGATGCAGTGTTGACAAACAGAGCTTATCTCTAAGTCCTTATCTCTTGCTTATGCCGATCTAATCTTGCTCTCCCGAATCTAGATTCTAACCTAGCTCTCTCAAGTCATTAGGTTCTTTCTTTAGATTCTCTCTCGAGTAGCTCTAAAGGGGTGTTGAGGAAAACAAAAGACAAGACAAACACATGAACTTGGTTGACGCAAGATTGTTACTTTCCCTAGTGAACAATGCATACCTTGCTTAATGCATCCAACCACTTACCCTCTCAAATAGTTGATTGTTGTTGACTTCACTCATAGACAAGCAATGCATTAGCTCATAGACAGGCGTTGTAGCAACTTCACACTAAGCAAATAAGATTACTCACATACTCTACAACGCACACCTCTCGGTGGGTTGCTACATGCTTCATATTCCTAATCCACATGACTAAGTATGCAATACCTAAGCAATCTCACTAAGTGTTACAATGAAAGTAAAGATGCTAAGCAAGAAGATGGAGATGAAGTCGAAAGAATAGAGAAATGCATTGAAAACACATTGTATTAATTTCTTAATTCAAAATTTCATACAATACAATTTAGAAAAAGAAAGGAAAAGAAATGACCGGCTGAAAGCAAAACTTTGCTTCTAGGGGATGCGCGTCAAGGCTGCCGGTGGTGCCATGGATGGGCGGAGGAGCTGACTCTCTCGAGATCTAACTCCGGTCGAAGGCTCCGGTCGTCACTTAGAATGGATGAAGGAGGTGAAGAACTCTCAGCCGTTTTCTCACGCGTTTGTCTGGATCGCAAGGATCCGCCATAGGCAACCTTTAGGCGAAAACCTTCGATAAAATGAATTTCAGCTCAGGCTTTTTTTTATAGAGCTTTGGTCAACGACAACATTAATTGGACTGCTCTGAGTCTGACGTTCAGTGCGTTAGTCCTTTTCTGAACCTCTGCCACTAACGGCGTGGTTGGTGAAATGTCAACATCAGCTTTGGATTTTCTCGAGGTAGATGCATTGATGCATTCATTCCACCTACCTTGCATTGATCCCATTAGAATGCATTGTCGTGTGGCCGCATTCGCTTACACATGCAACTCTACATGGATGATCGTAATCGCTTGATGAAGCGTAACTCCCATGCGATGGACGTCATACGGCTGATTATCGCAAACATCCATGCGTTGATCGATGCATTTGCCTTGTGAGGGAGTGTTTCTTCCCATGCGGTCGTCTAGTGACTGGCCTGGTTTCCGCGCTTTGCGTTCATTTCCTGCATTGGCCTACAAAATATAGAACAATTGGATGCATAATTAAACACAAAAAATCACGGGTTAGCTGACGATTCTGACATTGTTGACCGACGCACGCTCATGATTCTTGTGAATTCCCTATCAGTGATGATCGACGCACATATTTCAGCCTAACAATCTTCATATTCTAAGTAAAAGGCCTAAGATGACATGGCATTTCTCCATGGTCATCAGAAAGGGGCTTCGACGACTCGTTTAGGAAAAACATATACGAATCGTTTTAAGAGAAGTTGTGAAGGTAGATGATTGTTTAGCGGAAGAGCTACTATCGTATAGGCCTCGGGCGATCGTTTCACGAATTCTTTTTGGGCGTCGAAAATAATGAATGCACCATTCGAAAATGAAAACTCTCTTTTCATTTTTATCCCGCCGGTTACCATATAACCAACGTCGCCCACGTACCACGTCCGAACGTGAAGAATGGTTAATTATCATATAATTAATCAATTAATTAATTATTAATTAATTAATATATATTTATATCCTATAGTTTGATATCAACATCTACTATAGTATTTTCTCCTCTACTTGATATAAATATATTTATATCTAATTTCCTCCAAAATAATGTATCTCATACATTTAGCCAATAATTATATATAATTAACCAGTCCAATTATATCATATATAATTGGAACTTTCTCTTGTGAATTTGAACATTTCAAATTTAACCCAAACATGGTTCTCGACTTTATCCAAGCTACTCAGGGGACCTAATGAAACCTGTGGCTCGAAGCTCCAATGGTATGTGAATAGCTGACTAAACTCTTTAGCCACGAGATCCACCATCCGTTAACTCTTAGTGATTCCACTAAAGACCAATAGCTGAACTCTTCTTACCACAGATATATTCTGTGTCCATTGGCTATAACCAATCATGAGTACGATGACCTTCACAGATGCTCGTAAGTAAGTTGGGCCAATTTACCATTTTTCCCCTATAGTTACATCTCACTCCTTAAGTACCACTGATTCCTCTAATGAACAATACAACATAGTCCAACTATGTGGAACACCTCTCAAGCCAGAGAAAGTGTGTGGAATCAACCCTTAAGGGGCCATCTATCTACTTACCCCTTCTCGGGGAAGGAGTGAATTTCATTCTTGTGTAGCTGAGTTTCCAGCTCTCAAATAAGATGAATCCCACAAAATGGTAGGTTTGAAATCAGCGATCTGGCCTCGCACCCATACAAATCAAAAGACCGTCCTCAATGGCAGGAGTTCCCAACTCACTCAAGATTGAGGTCATGTTACATCATGGTCATCCTAGTGAAGTGAAGTCTCTGTCATGAACGGTGTTATATAACGAGATGTTAACACTTCGTGGTCAGGTCTCTATACAAACTTTTTTGTATAGGATACCCTTGCTCGCATGTCCCCAACACGAATGATTAGGATCAGACCATCTGTGATAAGTCACAACACTTGTGACCATTCCACAAAGCGGGCTGCGTTCGTAGTGTTACCAGGATAAGGTTTCCCTCCTTTATCCATATACTACAGACCGTTTTGGTTATCACTTAAGACATGATCTACTTGTATGTCAACACATACATGCTTGAATCACATACAGATAACCAGAAATTTTATGTTTATTGGTTTGTGGTAAAGTAAATAAAACAATTAACCGAGTAAAATACAAGATGTGAAGTAAATATCATATTTTAAAAACACAAGTGTTCGTACATACTGTTTACAAACTACAGGACACGAGACTTTATGGCATTAACCTCAACAGGGGCATCCTATACAAAGAGTTTGTATAAGACCTGACCACGAAGTGTTAACGTCTCGTTATATAACACCGTTCATAACTGAGACTTCACTTCACTAGGATGACCATAGGTAACATGACCTCAATCCTGAGTGAGTTGAGAACTCTTGCCATTGAGGGTGGTTCTTTGATTTTCATGGGTGCGAGTGGCCAGAACGCCGACTCAAACCTACCATTTTGGGGAGTCATCTAATTTGGGAGTTGGAAACTCAGCTACACAAGATGGAATTCACTCCTTACCCGAGGCAGGGGCAAGTAGATAGATAGCTCTTTTAAGGGCTGATTCCAGGGCTTGAACGATGTGGCGCCACACACCTTCTCATGGCCCGAGAGGTGTTTACACATAGTAGGTCTATGTTGTATTGTTAATTAGAGAGATCAGTGGTACTTAAGGAGCAAGATGGAATTATAGGGGCAAAACGGTAAATTGGCCTACTGTAATTACGAGCATATGTGAAGGGTCATCGTACTGATGATTGGTTATATCCAATGGACATAGAAATATATCTATGGCAAGAAGAGTTCAACTGTCGGTCTTTTGGGGAATGCTTGCAGTTAACGGATGGTGGATATCATGACTAAAGAGTTTAGTCAGCTATTCATATACCGTTAGAGCTTCGAGCCATAGGTCCATAAGGTCCCCTTGATAGCTTGATACAAGCTGAGAGTCTGTTTTTGAGTCAATTTGAAATGTTCAACTTGACAAGAGGGAGTTTGATTATATATAATTGAATGAGTTAATTAAATATGATATAATTAACTTTATGTATGAGATACATTAATTTGGAGGTTGGATATAAATATGATTTATATCTAGTAGAGGAAAAATATTATAATTAATATTTGATATTAATTTATAAGTTATGAATGTGATAAGATCACATTAATTAGACGGTTATAAAGGAAATGGGAAGGTGCCTCTTCATAGGTGTTATATTGGATTTGAATCAGATTTCAGATCAATCTATTTAAAATAACAGATGAGTGCATTATAAATAGCAGACGGTATGTTGATCCCGATGTGCATGGGTATTGTGAAAAAGATAGTCTCATCATTTAGAAAACCAGTGCCTATACGATAGAACTGCGTGATCGCTTACATATACGATATTGCTAAGCGACTGCATACCAATTACACTGTCACGCACTATTATCTGAATGATCGTTTACCTTTTTACTAAGCGATCGTTTAGCTCTTGGTATTTACTAAACGATCATATAGACGATTGCTTCGTTTTTCCTACGCGATCATTTTGGACGATCGCTTACCCTTTTCCTACATGATCGTTTAGACGATCGTTTACCTTTTCCTACACGATCATATAGACGATCGTTTACTTTTACTACACGATCGTATACTTCACCTAAATGATCAAGCATCCTGTCTATTCGGTAGACGATCTCTTCTCCCACTTACTTGATCGTTGTGTACGATCGCTCTTCCTCTTTCCCTTTACCAAATCCGAACAAAGCCCACACTTTGGATTCTCACTCTAAGAATACTGAGGGCTCTAAGTGGTGTTGTCTTCTCCAATTCCTTCTGCCTGAGTGGTGACTGTTCGAGTTAGACGGTTGGGCTTTAGACTCGCTGTGAAGAATAAATCTTCATTTGGTATGATTTCTTGATCCCTTTTGCATCATGAAAGTATGTTTAAATGTATATGTTGTAATTCTGTCATTTTAGCCTCTACATATTTCTCCCTAAAAGTTCAGACCATGAGATCTACTCTCGGCCTCGAGGCATCATGGGTGTTCCCCTATGGGAAGCATTTAGGTAGGTCAATTACAAGGTGAATGGAGAGAGTGTTTATAGTAAGTGGGAGGGGATGTGTGACAACACATCCCTCAATCTCTCTCATTAGGTTATATAAAGTTTCATGCATCGCCTCGTGGCATCGTGGGTGTCCCCTTAAAGGATGGTTGTATTGCATGACGCTTTATTTGATCTCCAGAAATGAATAGGGTTGCTTTAGTTTCATGTCCTAATCGGTTTTTTTCCTACGGTTGGCTCATTGGGGTGAAACTCTAGATCCTAAAATGAGAAGGAGTTACACTTACACAGAATTGTTAAGGATGCTAACAAATTCTGGACGAACAATGGTGACTGTTAGTTATAGTGACAAGGTGTTGTTTCTGTCTAATGGTTGAGAATGTCTCATTTTAGTGAAGAGGCACTTGGATCACCCTACGATGACTTCTGTCCTGCCTCACTGAAACAACATTAGAAATAGATGTAACTTAGGGCACACTAGACTATTTTGCTAAAAATTTATTAATTTTCTTAAATGGTTTAATGCAGGTAGACTAAAATAGTTTGTTCTTTTTCAACACATTTCTTTAAATGGCTACCGCTACTCTAACTTTATTAGCCGCGGATATGTTAACGAAAGAAAATTATGCTAGTTGGAAAAACACAATCATTCTAATCATCGATGATCTTTAATTTGTCCTGATGGAGGATCGTCCTCCCATTCCACCTGCTAATGCTCCTCGAAATGTTCGGGAAGCATATGAGTGTTGGACATGGGCAAACGAAAATGCCCGAGCGTGCATCTTGGCAATCCTTAATGAAGTCTTGGCCAAGAAGCATGAGCCTATGCTCACAGCTCGTGAGATCATGGAGTCCCTGAGGAGAATGTTTGGACAACCGTCTGCACAACTCAGGCATGACGCTCTGAAATACATCTTCAATGCTCCTATGTAAGAAAGGACTTCTTTTTAAGAACATGTTCTCAACATGATGATCCACTTCAACGTAGCAGAGATGAATGGGTCGAGCATTGATGAAGCTAGTCAGGTTAGCATCATCCTGGAAACTTTACCTGAAAGTTTCCTGCATTTCCACAGTAATGTTGTTTTGAACAGAATTGACTTCAACCTAACCACCCTGCTCAACGAGCTACAGACCTTCCAATCCTTGTTGAAAAGGAAAGAGAAGAAGGGTGAAGCAAATGTTGCTTAATCTTTCAAAAGGTTCCATAAAGGTTCAACCTCTGGAACTAAGTTTGTACCTTCTTTCTCCAGCACCAAAAAGTGGAAGAAGAAGAAGGGAGGAAAGGGGAAGGCTAACCCAGTAGTTGCTGCAAATAGGGGAAGACAACCCATCAAGACTGACAAAGGAAAGTTTTCCACTGCAACCAAGATGGGCATTGGAAGAGAAACTGCCCCAAATATTTGGCAGAAAGGAAAAGGCCAAACAAGGTAAATGTGATTTGCTTGTATTGGAAACCTGTTTAGTGGAGATTGATGATTTTGCCTGGATTATTGACTTTGGGGCCACTTGAAGGAAATCAGATATAAAGATTTCCATGAGCAGCGGAAGGATCGTTCCAAATTTCAATCGTATATGAACAACACAATTACAGTACCAGAAACGGAAACATACGATCATGCATAAAATGAAATTACAACATGCTTTACTAAATGATCAAGGTAAGAATTCACATACCTTTGAAGACTCATCTTCAACTCCCTTGATCATGAATGCTCGTTCACAGCAAGATGGTAACCACGAACGTTGGAACACTTCGACCACTACACTGCACGATGCACAACATTCTCGAACACAATGATCACCCGGATCACGAAGACAACAAACGCAACGAATGACCTCTACAGAACCTCGACTAGTATCGAGTTGAGAAAGACACCACACAAAAGTTACCTTGGTATTCTTGGTGTGAGAATCCAAAGTGTGGGCTTTGTGTGGACTTGTTAGAGGATGAGATTGAGGATGAAAATCGTGTAAACTATATGAGCAAGTGGGAGATGTCAAAACCTATCGTATAGGAATTGTGCCCAATCGTTTAACAAAAGCTATGTGATCGTTTAGCGCATCGGCCAGCTGAGTGTCTATCGTGTAGAAACACTCCACGATCGTCTAGTCTCTCCAGCTGTCGTTTAATAAATCGTATTTACTTGACAACCTTTCCGTGAGAATTTCCGAGAATGGAATTCTCAAAATCAACATTACTAAATTTAGGAAAACATTTTCCTTTTATCTCACGATTACCATGAAACTACCAATAACTTCCCACTGAATTGGTTATTAGAGAAAAAAAGATAAATTATAATTATTAATATTATTATAAATATATATGATAAACCAACTACCATACTAATATTTATAACCTATAGTTTTAATATTTCATCTCATAAACATATAACCATAGCTCTTTTCCTATTTCATGCACTTATATAAATCTCATTTACATTAAACCCTCCACTTGATGTATCTCAACACCACACCGATATATCATATATAATTCGAATTTACCTCTTGTCAAATTGAACTTTCAAATCAACACCAAGAACGGATTTCTCAACTTGAGTCCATTGAGCTACCAAAGGGACCTTATGGACCTGTAGCTCGAAGCTCCAAAGGTACGTGAATAACTGACTAAACTCTTTAGTCACGGGATCCACCATCCGTTAACTGCCAGACACTCCACTAAAGACCGACAACTGAACTCGCCTTACTACAGATATATTATTGTGTCCATCTTAACCAATCAATAGTGCGATAACCCTTCACAATCGCTCGTAAGTATAGCTCGACCAATTAATCGTTATTGCCCGTGTAGTTACATCTAACTCCTTAAGTACCACTAATCCCTCTAATGAACATAAATCATAGTCCTACTATAACTGAGTCCTCTTTTCCAAAAAAGAGAAACTGTGACCATTATGTTCAAGCCCCGGAATCAGCCTTAAGGAGTTAATCTATCTACTTACCCCTATTCAGGAATATAAGTGAATTCTATCTTATGTAACCGAGTTCCTTGCTCCAAATTAGACAAGTCCCAAAAAGGTAGGCATGTTGAGTTGGCAATCTGGCACTCTCACCTATACTAATCAAAGACCGCTCTCAAAGGCAGAAAGTTCCCAAAACACTCGGGTCATGTCACCTATAGTCGTTTAGGTGAGATATTAGGCTCCAATATCAAGAGACGTATATACAGAGACGAATCATCTCGTGGTCCAGTCTTATACAAACTCTTTGTATAGGACACCATTGCTCGTATGTCTCCACATGAATGGTTAGGATTTACCATCTGTAGTAGTTCACAACACTTGCAAACCTCTACAAAGATGGTCGTATCTGTAGTGTCACCAAGATCAGGAATCCCTATTTAATCCATATACTACAGACCTATTTAGGTTATCACTTAAGGCATGATCCACTTGTATATCTCATATACATGCTTAAGTTTACATACAATAAACATGGAGCTTTGTTTATTGGATATGAGTAAATGCCATAATGAAATAACACTTATTTTATTCATAAACAATGTGAATAATTACAAACAACAAGACTCCGAGAGAATTAGAACACCAATCCCAACAATCTCCCACTTGTCCTAATACCTCGGGAGAATAATGTACAATAAAATATAAATACATGTACAATATACAATAAACTAGGGCATACCCTAGTATCATCTCTCACTTGTCCTAGACAAGATGCCGCATGTCCTGCAGACTCAGACTCTCCAAGTGACCCTCTAACACTTTAGTCGTGAGAGCCTTTGTAAAGGGATCAACAATGTTGTGCTCCGACACGATCTTCGTGATTATCACATCACCGCGATGCACAATCTCCTTGATCAAGTGGTATTTCTGTTCTATATGCTTGCCCCAACAATGACTCCAAGGTTCATTCGAATTTTCCACAGCCCCACTGTTATCACAATGAAGAGTGATAGGCAAATCCATATTTGGAACAACTTCCAAATCTGTAAGGAATTTCCTCAGCCAAATAGCCTCTTTAGCTGCTTAACAAGCGGCTACGTATTCGTCTTCCACAGTAGAGTCTGCGATGCATCCTTGCTTGATGCTTCGCCACATTACAACCCCTCCATTCAGAGTGAAAACTGACCCCGATGTCGATTTGCGAGAATCTCTATCGGTCTGGAAGTCAAAGTCTGTGTACCCTGTAAGGATAAAATTCTTATCTCCATACACGAGCATGTAGTCCCTCGTTCTCCAAAGATACTTAAGGATCGTCTTCACCACCGTCCAGTGATCAAATCCTCGATTGGACTGATACCGACTGACAATCCCTACTGTATAGCAAATGTTGGGTTTGGTACACAATATTGCATACATTAAGCTTCCTACAGCTGAAGCATAGGGAATCTGTCTCATCTCCTCAACCTCTTGAGGTGTCTTAGGACATTAATCCTTAGATAAAATAATTTCATTCCTTAAACCTCTCTTGGAATCCTGCATCATGTACCTGATCAACATTTGATCGATGTATGATACCTGAGACAAGGCTAACCTCTTGTTCTTACGATCTCGAATGATATAGATCCCCACCTAAATCTTTCATTTGAACTGGGCAGCTAGCCATTTCTTAATGTCAATCAGATACCCTACATCATTCCCAATGAGTAGGATATCATCCACATACAGTACCAGGAAAGCTATTGAGTTGTTGATGATCTTCTTGTAAACACATGGTTCATCAACATTTTGATCAAAGCCAAACGACTTGACCGCAGTGTCAAATCTAATGTTCCATGATCTAGATGCTTATTTGAGCCCATAAATGGACCTATTAAGCTTGCAAACTCTTTGCTCTTGATCTGGAACTACGAACCCCTCTGGTTGAGTCATATAGATGGTCTCTTCAAGATTACGATTAAAAAAGGTAGTCTTGACATCCATTTGTCATATCTCATAATCATAAAATATGGTTATGGACAAGAGTATCCTGATAGACTTGAGCATGACAACAGGTGAGAAAGTTTCCTCTAGTCAACTCCCACAACCTAGGTATAACCCTTTGCCACGAGTCTAGCCTTAAAGGTTTGCACCTTTCCATCTACACCTTTCTTTCGCTTATAAATCCACTTACACCCAATAGGTCTTACCCTATCAGGCGGATCCACAAGCTCCCAGACATTATTGAAGTACATTGACTTCATCTCTTAGTTCATGGTCTTAATCCATTCATCCTTGTCAATATCCTCCATTGCTTTCTTAAAAGACAACGGATCCTCGACCCCATCATTAAAAATGACATTTTGGGCCTCAGTTAAACCCATGTAGTGATTCGGTGGGTTCATAACCCTTCCACTACGTCGAGATAGTCTCAACTCTTGAGCTTGTTGACTAGACGTACCGACCTCAATAACTCTTGTTGATCTATCAGTCTGTTTAACAACTCTTGTTGAGCCCTCAGTATTTCCAGTCTCACTAGAAATCTCATGTAAAACAAGCTTACTTCATGGCTTATGATCCATCATGTGGTCTTCTTCCAAGAAGATAGCATTTGTAGAAACAAACACTTTGTTCTCACTTGGATCATAGAAGTAACCACCCCTCGTTTCCTTGGGGTAGGCTACAAAGAGGCAAACTTTCGAACAAGGTTCCAACTTCTTCGGGTTAGTGACAAGCACATATGCCGGACACCCCCAAATCCTGAAGTGGCATAAATTACCTTTACGGCCTCTTTAGAACTCAAAGGGTGTTTTAGAAACACTTTTCGAGGGAATGTTGTTCAGAATATAGCATGCAGTCTCCACTGCAAAACCCCAAATCGAGTTTGAAAGATGAGCATAACTTATCATAGACCGAACCATGTCTAACAAGGTTTTGTTTCTTCTTTCTGATACACCATTCTGCTGAGGTGTACCTGGGGCCGAAAGTTGGGACGCAATCCTATGTTCTATCATATAGTTCTATAATTGGAGGTCCATATACTTTCCACTACGATCAGATCCCATGTTCTATCGTGAGATGCTTTAGGAGTGTATCAAGTAAAATAGATTGGAAGAATAAAGTCTAAGTGCTGCATTCTGCCTTGATGCGTTTAAATGAATGCAACGCGTTGGGGTGTTAGTATTATGCACAGAAGGCACACAACTCCTTATAATAACGTTCAAGTTTTCCTAGATAAAACCCAAGTATAAATCTAATCTAGATTCAATTTCACTAACACAGTTTATGCATTGTACTTGCAGTAGGAGGTTTTTCCTAATGTATTATTTACATAACATGCTATGCTTGTGCAAGACAATACAAACGAGTTGAGTAGAAAATGATGGATCATGTGAAAATGGAATTTAAGTAGGTGGATACGCCGGTTAAAGATAATTGCACACAACTGATGTAATGTGGATGAAATGGGATGGGTTGCTTATCTTTCTATTTATGCATTAAACATCATTCAACACTTCTCAATGCGAATAACATACAAGCCTATCTCTTCTTTCGAACAACTAAGTAAAGAAGCTTTCACCAAGTTATCAAGTTGGTTTAGGCGTTGGAACCGAATTATGCATGAAGTACTAATGTTTTCAACATAGACAGAAGATAAACAATAACAAAAGTGATGATCAAATATATGAATTTTATAAAGAATCAATGAGTCTTTACAAAGAACTATATTCAATCAAAATGAAATGGAAATGATATTAAGAGAGAAACTAAGTCAAGCAAAAGAATTCAATCTCTTGTAGTTCTTTGGCTCAATCTTGTTGTGTACAATCACTTTAAAGAGCCAAGGACAAAGTATCTTTCTCAAGAATAACTTTCTTCACTCCCTTGTCGGCGGTGGTGGTGGTTCTCAGCTCCTTTGATCATCTTACACCTCGGCACAACTTGTACAAACTAAAACTAAGTCTACAAATTTACAGAGAGTATGGAGCTTCTAATTGTCTGACTCTTGATTCTGGAAGGTCTTCAAGTATTTATAGGCGTTGGTCTCGTCCACTTGGAGGATGAACTACATTTAAGTCCATGCCCTGGTCAGCATTAAACTCCATGTCCTGGTTGTCTGCCTGACCTTTAGAAGCTTTTTCAGACGTCGCTTGATCCTGGAAGCTTTTTCAGACGCCGCCTATTGCAGGTGCCCATGCTTGCAAGTGGTGATGTGACACAATCAGCCCGTAGCAATGAATCTTCTATGCGTTGAATTCCCTTCGACGCATGGCTCATGCATTAGCGCGTTTCCTGTGGCACTTGTCTAATGCATTATTGTTAGTTCTTGCGTTGTAATTCTTCAAAGTAGTGCGTTAGCGCCATGATTCTTAGTGATAAACTTCTTTTACATGAAATTGCTATTGTTTAAGTAAATCCATGCGTTTCTTTTAAAAAAAGAGGAGAGTTTATCATTAAAAATCCTAATTGTTCTAACTTAAGAACAAAGATAACTTGTATATTTACAAGTTATCTACCACCCCCAAATTTGAACAATGCTTGTCCTCAAGCATTCTAAAACAATTCTTTGCTATCTCCTCTGCCTTAGATGTGAAAATTTCACCTCTCATCATATTAGTCACAAGTTGAAATAAGAGTTGGGAAAATATAACTTAGATTAACGCTTTTAAAAGGACTAATACTTAGTTTCTGATGCGGCATGCTTCTCATCGCAACTCCTTTCATTTTTCAAAACATTTCAATCTTTTCTAAACCAGCAATGTGTTAGATGCTATTTCTTTTGAAAAAAAAATGTTGGATAAAAAGAAAACGATTGTGTACTTATTTACCCACACGTTGCTCTAGGTATCCCACTTTCATTTTGGCTTGCCCCCATAGGTGTCATGTGAGCATCCAACTACGGCTAAGTGCCTGTTCCAATTAAGCTCATGTCATTTGAAATCTCTCTTTTGAAGTAATGACAGAGGAGCTGCGTTCAAAATTCTTCTTATTTTGTTTCCCTTTTTCTTTATGATGTATACATTGACGTGTCTACGCTCAGATTTCCTTCATCCCCAAATTCGGAGATGAGCTATATCCTCATTGCTAAAAGAGAAACAAAGTTTTAAAGGCTTTGAGAAATTGAAAAGAGTTTAAGACTTCAAGCTTGCATGCGTTAGAAAGTAAACTTAATCATTTTAAGAGAAGTTCAAGCCTTGTCTATTTTCCTAATGCCTATCTTATGCTTATGAGCTCATATAGTTGATATCATTGAGGTTAAGTTAAGCACAAGACTTAGAAATCAATCAAAGAACAAAAATAAAGTATGCTAAGGACAAACGCAAGGATCAAAGTGATAACTTCTCATTCATTTTTCAAATTTTAACATAGATTGCATAAACATAGCAAAAAGATGAAAAAGGAAAATTAAACCAAAATTACAAAATAATTTTAACCCAACACCCCAAGGTTCTACTGTGCTGGTGCATCATCTCTGTGATCTTCTTCGGGGTTCTCGTCCATGAAAAGTAAGGGATTTCTAAGATGGGCTGGTAACGGAGGCAAGGCAAACATACCCACCAAGACCTGATTGATATATTGCGTTGTGTAGACAAATTGGTCTTGCATGCGTCTTGTCTATTGCCTCAATTAATCTCTTAATACCTGGTTTTGTTGTTGAAGATCTTCAATTGATGCTGCCAACGGTCGGAGTTGATCACTGATGAATGTTTTCAACTCCTCTAAGTCTATGCTGCATTGGGGTACTGGTTCTTCTCGTCAACTGGGTCTTCAAATGCTACTGCGTTACTGGACCCTAACCCAGTTGGCTTAAAGATCCCTGGAGGTGGCATAAAATTTTGGATTGGACTTTGTTGGGGCGAAGGAATGGAGTGAGGGAGGTCCTAATCTATGAATATAGGTTCTTGATGCGTCTGCTCAGGACTCCCTTCTGGCTGGGCTATTGGTGAGTCATGGAAAAGTTCAAGTGCAGGCTGTGCTTCTTCAGCCAAAGCTTCTGGCTCAGCTTCACATTCTTCATTCTCTGAAGCTTCATCGTTGTGCTTAACTACCATGACGCGTCTTTTCTTGGGGGTACGTTTTGTTGGTTGAGGTCTACGTGCCATTTCTTTGGTAGGTAAGGTTGGTTGATGCTGTGATCTCGAAGGAGATGCCTCACTGCCTTTATGTCTATTAGACCATCGACTTCTTCATAATCATCCTCCAGAGGGATGCCCCCGCGTTCGCATAACGTGCAGACCAGCCACGGAAAATATAGTTGCCCTCGAGGTTTGTTCTTGATGGCCTTGATCTGGTCCCGTATAATCCTCCCAATATCCAACGAGATGCATTGCATTATGCAGTAAGTGGCCAGGATGCATTCTCTGGATAATGTTTCATCATGCGTTGTAGGCATGATGTTGCGTTTGATTAAATAATACCACATGTTAGCGTCTGGGTTCAGATTCCTGGAAGCAAGCATCTTTGATCCATTCCTTGATGTCTGCCACTTACTTCCAGGTTTGGCCACTGTCTTCAATGCATCTTCCAATTGACCAGGCATTGGTTGCTCTAAGATGCAATTTCCTTCTGCATTAGGATTACTATTTAAGTTGAACACTTCATTTATCTTGTCTGCCGAGAAGCGCACTAACACCCCTTCCATGAAGGCGGTGTTCTTTTCCATGTCAAATTCGCTGTTGTAGAACGCACGGACAAGGTTGGGCTAGATGCGATCGTGCCCAACACAGAATTGATTCCACCCTAGTGTATTGATGGTTTTCGTGATATAGACTGGCAATGGGTGGCGTTCAGGGAATAAGCCTTTCTCTACTAATATGTCACTAAACTGACGCTTTCTTACTGTGGTTCTTTTAGGTAACGCCTCCGTTACCTCGCGTTTCCCTGCACGTTTTCTCTTGCTTCTTTAGCCAAGTCTCTAAACTCATTCTCCAACTTCTTTTGGAGATTGGTTTTCCTTCGCCTTTGTCTCGCAGGCGCATATTCTTCCAATTCATTTTCCAATGCGCTGTGCCTTTTTTTACGCGTTGCACCCTCAGGTCCAGGTGCAACTTCTTCTTCTTCCTCCAGTATCAACCTTCTCTTCCTTGATACTCTCTTTGATTTTATAGGCCCTTCATTCGCGTCATATGGGCGTGGCTGCGACGCGTCGGGGCCAACTTTCCTTTCTCTATTTTCTTCTTCTTTTCCTTCATTCTCTTCCGTTTCTTCATTCTCCATCTCTTCTTCATTTTTCATCTCTTCTTCTAGCATCGCTGCATATCTTTTTGTTTCGTCCAACTCGAGTGATGCGTTTGGTGGATCTGAATGCATCACTTGAGTTGCTTCTTGCTCTTGGTTGAGTGATGCTAGAATAGCTCCAAATACTTCCTCTTCATCACGTCTTGCTGACTCTGCCAAATCTTCAAGGTTATGCTCTGACGCAGGACTGTCAGAGGTTGGTATAGGTGGAGTGAATGGTGGGGTGCCCACAGAGGTGTGAGGCGTCCCCGGAGAGGATATTAGAATGGTTGACGGTGATGGCTGGTTAGACGTGTCTGATTCCACCGGGTAAATTGTGGCTAAGGGTTCAATGGATAGAACGGGAGGTGAACGCACCGCTGAAGATGGTGCGGTATGGGCATAGGTAGGAAGGGGTTCATTGTGTTTTGCACCCACCAAGGTTATGTTTGGGATAAATGGTGGTAAGGCAAGCTTGGTATAAGGTTTGGACACGGCCATAAATGACGGACGCGTCCTGGTCTTGGCTGGTGTCTTTACCCTTGGTTTAGGGGCAGACTTAGGTTTTTGTGGGGTTTTAGCCCTAGGCAGAGAAGTTTTGGCCGGAGGGTTTACAGGTTTCTTGGAGCTCTTGGCCAAAGCTTTCATGGAGGTGGAAGGAGGTGTAGGGGTAGCCAGACGCTGAGCAGAGGTAGCGTCGCCATAAGAGGCTTTCGATTGGGTAGGGACGGAGGTTGATTTCCTAGGGCTAGGTGGTGGTGAACTAGAAAATGAAGAAGAGGAGAAAGAACTTACCGGCGAATCTTTGCCTAGGCTGTAGCTTTGGTTCTGAGAATCTGAGCCAGACGACATTGTTCACCGGAGATGCTGAGCGAGAGAAGAAAATGGAGGTTTGTTGGATCTGAGGTTCTAGGGTTTCTGAAGAAATGGAGGTTTGTAGGCGCAGTGAAGGAGAAGAAGAAACGGTTTGGTTCAAGTGAGGTTTTTATAGGGGGAGAGGATGATCGCGCTTGACGTCTGTAATTAATGCAAAGTGGAAGGGTCGCCTCGTTTAGCCAAAACATTTGAGTGTTTTGTGTTTTCGAGACGCGTCCCTTCAACTACCCCCTGCGTTAGACTTGTGTCTAACGCGTCCAATGTTCCGTTTTAATTATACACAACTTTTCTAAAAGAAAAACAATCAACTTAAAACCCGCAAATAACTAAACTAACAAATTCAAACATAACTTAAAATACATAATGCAAAAGAATAAGGTTAAGAGAGGCGTCCCTGGAAGATGTGGCGTTACAACCACAGAGATGCCTCGACGCGAGCCTTAACTGGTCTCGCGTAGCGCAAGAGATGACTTTTGGCGTTCCACTTCGTCTTCAAAGTATGGCTTAACCCTTTGGCCGTTTACTTTGAACGCATCAGTGCCATCTTCTCGCATTAATTCCACAGTATCGTAGGGAAAGATCGTTTTAATTATGAAGGGCCCGGACCATCTAGATTTCAATTTCCCTGGAAACAGACGCAAGCGTGAGTTAAACAATAAAGCTTTCTGACCAACAACAAGTACCTTCTTGCTGATGCGTTGGTCGTGCCAACGCTTTGTCTTTTCCTTGTAGATCTTGTTATTTTCATATGCGTTCATTCGCCATTCTTCAAGCTCATTGAGCTGAAGCTTGCGTTGAACGCCTGCCACATCCGAATTCATGTTTAACTTCTTTGCTGCCCAAAATTCCCTATGCTCCAACTCTACAGGAAGATGACATGCTTCACCAAATACAAGTGAGTAAGGAGACATACCTATAGGCGTTTTGTATGCAGTCCTATAGGCCCAGAGTGCTTCATCCAGCCTCTACGCCTAATCTTTCCGCATTCTGCTGATGACTTTTTCCAGAATTAATTTGATTTCTCGATTTGAAATTTTTGCCTGACCGTTTGTCTAAGGGTGGTAGGCGATAGCAATCTTGTGCCTGGCATTATATTTTGCAAGTAATTTTGAAATGATGCGATTGATAAAATGCATACCTTCATCGCTTATCAGAGCTCTCGACGTTCCATAACGTGTGAAAATATTCTTGATAAGAAATTTAGATACAGTAGACATGTCGTTTCTAGCACAGGCTACTGCCTCTACCCACTTAGATACATAGTCTACAACCAACAGGATATGTTGCTGACCACAAGACAGAGGGAACGGGCCCATAAAATCTATGCCCTAAACATCAAACAACTCCACTTCAAAAATATTATTCAAGGCCATTGTGTCCCTTGAAGAAATATTCCCTGTGCGTTGGCAAGGGTCACAATTTTTAACAAACTTTTGTGCGTCCTTAAAAAGGGTGGGCCAAAAGTAATCGCATTGAAGGACTTTTGTCGTGGTCCTTTACCCACCAACCTACCATAAGGAGAATTATGACACTCGGTCAGGATGTGTTGTGTCTTCTCTTCTGGGATGCATTGACTCAGTATAGAGTCTAGGCCTTGTTTGTATAGAAACGGTTCGTCCTAGAAATAAAACTTACCGTTATGGACTAGCAGTTTCTTCTGCTGGGAATTGAAGTTTTCAGGGAACTGCTTCATGGTCAAGTAATTAACTATATCAGCATACCAAGGTTCCCTGCCTTCAATTCTAAACAGGCTCACATCAGGGAATGCGTCCTTGATGTCGTTTTCCGGGACTTGCATTTCTTGGTTTTCAAGCCTGGACAGGTGGTCAGCCACTTGATTTTCTATTCCATTTTTGTCTTGGATGTCAATGTCAAATTCCTGTAGTAGTAGAACCCATCTCATCAGTCTCAACTTTGTGTCCTTCTTGTTCATCAGGAACTTGATGGCTGAGTGGTCAGTATATATGGCGGCTGATGCACCAACTAAGTAAGAATGAAATTTTTCAATACCGAATACTACAGCCAACATCACTTTCTCAGTAGTTGTATAGTGTTCCTGAGAGTCGTTGAATGTTTTGGACGCGTAGAAGATGGGATGTATCAAGTTTCCCTTCTTCTGCCCTAACATAGTTCCCACTACGACATTACTCGCGTCACACATAAGAATGAAACGCTACGACCAGTCTGGTGCTATTAACAGTGGGGCTGTTGTCAATGCATACTTCAAGGTTTTGAACGCGTCAGTGTAGTTTTCATTAAAAACATAGGGCTGGTTCGCCTCCAATAATGCGCTCAGAGGTCGCGCAATCTGATAGAAGCTTCTGACGAACCGTCTATAGAAGCCGGCATGTCCTAGAAAACTTCTTAGCATTTTGACATTCGCTGGTGGTGGAAGTTTTGCTATTACATCAATCTTGGCTCCATCCACTTCCAAGCTAGCCTTGGATACTTTATGCCCCAAAAAAATTCCTTCTGTCACCATGAAGTGACATTTTTCCCAATTCAGTAATAAGTTTGTTTCCTCGCACCGAGTGAGGACGACTTCTAATTTATCCAGGCATGACTGGAATGAGTCTCCAAAGACTAAAAAGGTTTCCATGAAGACTTCTACGGTCTTCTCCAGGAAGTCAGAGAAAATGGCCATCATACAACGTTGAAATGTCCTTACTACGTTGCATAGCCCAAAGGGCATGCGTCTGAATGCGAAAGTGCCAAAGGGACAAGTGAATGTGGTCTTCTCTTGATCTTTCGGATCTATTAAAATCTGGTTGTAACCAGAATAACCATCAAGAAAACAATAAAACTCTTTACCTACAAGTCTATCAAGCATTTGATCGATGAAAGGAAGAGGAAAATGGTCCTTTTTAGTTACTGCGTTGAGTTTCCGATAATCCATACAAATTCGCTAGCCTGTGACAGCTCTTGAAGGAATGAGTTCATTGTTGCTGTTTACTATCACGATCGTTCCCCTTTTCTTGGGAACGCATTGAACTGGACTAACCCAATTGCTATCGGATATCGGATAAATAACTCCCGCGTCCAGCCATTTCAGAATCTTTTTTTTTACGACTTCTTTCATAATGAGGTTAATCCTTCTTTGAGGCTCGATTAACCCCGTCTTCCCTTCCTCCAGCCTAATTTTGTGCATACAATAGGATGGACTTATTCCACGAATATCTGTATGCGTCCACCTTATTGCACGTTTATGTTTCTTCAACATCTGCAAGAGTGAATCTTCATTAGGCTTTGTGAGATTAGCAGAAATGATAACAGGAAATGTATTATTAGTTCCAAGAAAAGTGTATTTCAAATGTCCAGGTAACTATTTTAATTCGAGTTCAGGTGGTTGTTCGAGTGAATGATGCATTGGTTTTGTCTGCCGCTCACTCAGACTTAGCGGCTCGGATTCCTTGAGGGTTCCCTCCAACGTAAGAACTTCACATACTCGAGTCTCTTCTTCAGTTAATTCAATATTGTTTAGTTGACAATCATCACTGTCTAGGAATTTTAATGTGTTAAGCACATTAAATTTCACCTCTTTATTATCTACGCGCATGGTTAGCTCACCTTTATGCACGTCAATCAGAACTTTCTCAGTAGCCAAGAATGATTGGAACCTCCCTATCTGGTTCATAATCCAAAATAATGAAGTCTGCTGGGAATATGAGATTGTCAACCTTCACCAAAACATCTTCAATCTTCCCTTCCAGGTACTTAATTGTCCTGTCAGCGAGTTAAAGGGTGACAGAAGTAGGTTGTGCCTCGCCAATCCTCAATTTCTTAAAAACTGAAAGGGGCATGAGATTGATGCTCGCTCCTAGGTTACACAATGCATGACCCATATCTAATCCTCCAATTGAACAAGGAACTGTGAAGCTCCATGTGTCCTTCTGCTTCGCTTGTTGCTTACTAACACGTTGCATTCCTGCGTCAGTGTTATTACTTCTTTCTCATCGACTTTTCTCTTTTTTGTCAAAATGTCCTTAAAAAACTTCACGTATGTTGGTATCTGCTCCAAAGCTTCTATGAGTGGAATGTTGATGTGCAGCTGCTTTAGGAGCTCGAAAAAGCACTTGAACTGATGTTCATCATTCTTCTTCATCAGACGCCTGGGGAATGATGCATTCAGAGGCACATCCTGCTTTCCCACGTTAGACGTGTTGGTTTCCGAATGGCTTGTATTTTCTGGCATTCTCTCTTCCTGATCCGTTGAAGCAATAGACCGTGTAGCGCGTTCTTTTGAAGGACTATTGTCTTCTTGGATTCATCTTTCTTTTCTACATAGGGCTTCCACTCCGCAACGTCACTACACGACATTGCTCATTTTCACGTTATTATTCCCAATGTCGCTTGTATTCTACGGAGACACGCCTAGACGCTCGCCTGCTTACACTCGCTGCAATTGCTCCACCACCTGGATTGTGTCACGGTTTCTGATTGATGACGCCTGGCTCTTCCAGCAGTTTTTTCTTCTCGGCTATGTAGTTCCCTTCCATACGCTTTCAGCAGAGTTCCAGAACGTCGACGCGTTGGCCCACTCTATAGCGGATTGTTATGCTGGTGATGCATTTGTCAAAGGCATGGCCGGCGCGTCCATTCCTTTGCTGAGGCTCGTGCCCTAGATGGTGCTCTTCTGATTTCCTCCCGTCTAAGAAAAATGTCGGAATGGTTTCTCGATCCAGGGTTATAAGTATTAGAAATGGGTTATTCTTGATAAACATACTTGACTTCGAGGTTTGAGGACACTCAGCCATATATGAAAGATCTCTCACATCACCACAGAGGTTACCATGGACTGTGCGCCAAATGCCTCCAGCTTGATTCACCTTCTGTTGGTTTGGTGCGTTACCTAGCGTTATGTTCTGTAGAAGGCTGGTCATGGTAGCCACTTGAGCGGAGAGCATGGCTATCGCGTTGGCATCAACAGAGTTAATGTTCTGAGATCTTCTTCTCCTGTCATTTCTTCCATCGTATGTGTCATCTACCCACTCCATGTTATGTTTGGCAATGCGGTCTAAGATTTTTTTAGCTTCAGTATAGGATTTATCCATCAGTCCTCCGGCTGCTGCTGTATCTGCTGCCATCTGTGATGCTCTATTTAGTTCGCCATAAAATGTCTCCATCTGAATAGTCAAAGGTAATCTGTGGTTCGGGCAGTTCTTGACCAAGCCCTTGAAACGCTCCCATGCAGCGTTCAAGGTCTCAGTGTCTTCCTGTTCAAAGTTCATGATTTCCCGACACCTTCTCGCGTTGGTGGTAGGTGGGAAATATTTCTACATAAACTTTTCCACCAACTTTTCCCATGTGGTGATTTCCCCAGGCTCTAATGAACTCACCCATTGCTTTGCGTCGTCTTGCAAAGAATAGGGAAACAAGAAGAGCCTGATTGCCTCTGGTGTGATTCCAGGAATCACAAAGGAATTGCACGTTTCCAGGAAACGCTTCAAATGGGCATGAGGATCTTCGCCACGGCTACCCCCAAATTGCCCAGCAGTCTGGAGCATTTGGAGCATAACAAATTTCATTTCAAACCTGGTTCCATCAGGCGTCGAATATATGATTCCTGGAGAGAAATCATATAGCACAGAAGACGCGTATTCTTTCATAGGACGCGTGCTGTTGTTTGCCATCAGAATTGGTTTTGTGATGCGTGAGCCAGTTGCTGAGCTAGTTGCTGATTTTGCTGTTCTTCCGCCATGGCTCTTTCCCTTTCTTGCTGTCTGAGTAATTGTTGCCTCAACCTTCGACGACGGTTGGATCGATTCCTACGCTGGAAGGTCTGTTCAATCTCAGGGTCATATCTAAATTGAGGAGAGTTCTCCCTGTTCATACACGTCCACAAGCCTAGGCGTAGCTTGTAATACTTCCCTTAATTGAAGTGTCCCTACAACAAATACAAACGAAATTTTTGGTTAGTTCTTGTTGCTGAATCCCCGGAAACGGCGCCAAAAACTTGTTCGCTTGCTATCGTGAGATGCTTTAGGAAAGAATAAAGTCTAAGTGCTGCATTCTACCTTGATGCGTTTAAATGAATGCAACGCGTTGGTATTATGCATAGAAGGCACACAACTCCTTATAATAACGTTCAAGTTTTCCTAGATAAAACCCAAGTATAAATTTAATCTAGATTCCTGGCAAGTCCAGGGTCAATCACAGGGATTCAATTTCACTAACACAGATTATGCATTGTACTTGCAGTAGAAGGTTTTTCCTAAATAAATGTGAAAGATGTATTATTTATACTAACATGCTATGCATGTGCAAGACAATACAAACGAGTTGAGTGAAAAATGATGGATCGTGTGAAAATGGAATTTAAGTAGGTGGACGCGCCGGTTAAAGATAATTGCACACAACTGATGTAATATGGATGAAATGGGATGGGTTGCTTATCTTTCTATTCATGCGTTAGACATCATTCAACACTTCTCAATGCGAATAACATACAAGCCTATCTCTAGGGTGCATGCATCTACTTAGAATGCAAGAAACACCAGTAAGTCTATCTTTAGCTGTACTAGGCATTCTACTTAATGCGGCTTAGCTATTCTTTCAAACAGTTAAGTAAAGAAGCTTTCACCAAGTTATCAAGTTGGTTTAGGCGTTGGAACCAAATTATGCATGAAGTACTAATGCTTTCAATATAGACAAAAGATAAACAATAGCAAAAGTGATGATCAAATATATGAATTTTATAAAGAAACAATGAGTCTTTACAAAGATCTATATTCAATCAAAATGAAATGGAAATGATATTAAGAGAGAAACTAAGTCAAGCGAAATATACAATCTCTTGTAGTTCTTTGGCTCAATCTTGTTGTGTACAATTACTTTAAAGAGCCAAGGACAGAGTATCTTTCTCAAGAAAAACTTTCTCCACTCCCTGGCTAGCGGTGGTGGTGGTTCTCAGCTCCTTTGATCGTTTTACACCTCGGCACAGCTTGTACAAACTAAAACTAAGTCTCTTGATTCTGGAGGGTCTTCAAGTATTTATAGGCGTTGGTCTCGTCCACTTGGAGGATGGGCTGCATTTAAGTCCATTCCCTGGTCAGCATTAAACTCCATGTCTTGGTTGGCCACCTGACCTCTGGAAGCTTTTTTAGACGCCGCCTGATGCTGGAATCTTTTTCAGACGCCACTTGTTGCAGGTGTCCATGCTTGCAAGTGGTGATGTGACACAATCAGCTCGTAGTAATGAATCTTCTATGCGTTGAATTCCCTTCGACGCATGGCTCATGCATTAGCGCGTTTCCTGCGGCACTTGTCTAATGTGTTATTGTTAGTTCTTGCGTTGTAATCCTGCAAAGTAGTGCGTTAGCACCGTGATTTTTAGTGATAAACTTCTTTTACATGAAATTGCTATTGTTTAAGTAAATCCATGTGTTTCTATTAAAAAAAAAGGAGAGTTTATCATTAAAAATCATAATTGTTCTAACTTAAGAGCAAAGATAACTTGTATATTTACAAGTTATCAAGGTCATGTCACCTATGGTCGTTTAGGTGAGATATAAGTCTCTAGTATCAACGGCGTTATATACAGAGACAAATTATCTCGTGGTTCGGTCTTATACAAACTCTTTGTATAGGATACCCCTACTCGCATGTCTCCACATGAATGGTTAGGATCTATCATCTGTAGTAGTTCACAACACTTGCAAACCTCTACAAAGCGGGTTGTATCTGTAGTGTCATCAGGATCAGGAATCACTCCTTAATCCTTATACTACAGACTTATTTAGGTTATCACTCAAGATATGATCCACTTGTATATCTCATATATATGCTTAAGTTTACATACAATAACCATGGAGCTTTGTTTATTGGATATGAGTAAATTCCAAAATAAAATAACACTTATTTTATTCATAAACAATGTGTATAATTACAAACAACGAGACTCCGAGAAAATTAGGACACCAATCCCAACACCACTAACCATGTTTGTTCTTCATTTCAGGGAATTAATTCCTAACGGCAGCTAGATGCTGGTGAGATGACGATGCGAGTTGGAATCAGGCACGTCGTCTCAGCTGTGGCAGTGGGAGGTCTTCGGTTGAATTTACAAAATAGATTTATTGTTTTAAATGATATGTATGTAGTTCCTAATTTAAAAATGAACTTAGTTTTTGTAAAGTATTTGCTTAAACAATTTTATAATATCAACTTTCTTTCCAATAAAACATTTATTTCTAAGAATGGTGTTGATATTTGTTCTGCAAAACTGGAAAATAATCTTCATATGCTAAGACTGTTAGCAACTAACGTCCTCCATAACATTGAGATGTTTAAAACTGTTGCAACTCAACATTAAAGACTTAAAATTTCTCCTAAAGAAAATGCCAAACTTTGGCACCTAAGACTATGACACATCAATCTCAATAGGATTGAGAGGTTGGTGAAGAATAGATTTCTAAGTGAGTTAGAAGAAAATTCTTTATCTGTGTGTGAGCCATGCCTTGAAGGCAAGATGACTAAGAGAGCTTTTACATGAAAATGTTACAGGGCCAAAGAACCTTTAGAGCTAGTACATTCAGACCTCTGTGGTTCGATGAATGTAAAAGCTAGGGGAGGTTATGAATATTTCATCACTTTATTTAATGAAATATAATTATGAATCCTTTGAAAAGTTCAAAGAATTCAAGGCTGAAGTTGAAAATGCATTAAATAGATCGATTAAAACATTTCGATCTGATCAAGGTGGAGAGTTTATGAATTTATCATTCTAAAACTATAAAATAGATCATGGAATTATATCCCAACTCTCAGCACCTAGTACACCTCAACAAAATGGTGTATCAAAAGGAAAAAATCGAACCCTATTGGACATGGTTCGGTGTATGATGAGTTACGCTTCCTTACATGACTCGTTTTGTGAAAAGTCATCGTATTGTTGATTGGTTATATCTAATAGACACAGAAATATATCTGTAGTTCAAAGAGCATAGCTTTCGATCTTTAGTGGAGTGTCCGAAAGTTAACGGATGATGGATAATGTAATTAAAGAGTTTAATTAATTATTCATGTGTCGTTGGAACTTTAGGCTACAAGTCCATGAGGTCCCCTTGGTAGCTCAATAGGATTAATTGAGAATCAGTTTTTGGATTAATTTAAATTGTTCAAATTAATAGGGTTATTTAATTATATATGATATAATTAAGTTGTTTCAATTATATGTGATTTAATTGTCATAATGTATTTGATACATTATAACTTAATGTGAGGAAATAAATATTTGACTAAGATTCAAATATAGTTTCTATGAATTAGATTCATAGTTATTAAATTTAATACAAATACAATTTATATTAAATGTCATATAAAAGAGAAAAGAAACTATAGCTTATATTGTATGTGATACAATATTAAAAACTAAAGGTTATATGTTAGATTTGATATAACATATAATTTAATATATATATATAATATTATAAGTTAGTTATCATATTTATATTTATATTATATTATTTTAATAATAAGGAAGGGAGTTACAACTCCCTTCCCTTTCTTTTCTCTCCACCCACGTAAGTGGGTGGTGGTTATTTTTGGCAAGAAGAATAAAAGAATTTTCTTTTTCTTCTTCGCTAATGTTAGTTGGATGATTGAGAAAAAAAATACAAAAATGTTATGTGTGTTTTTTTGTCTTGAGTTTTGAGAGTTCTCAATCTTTCCTCCTCCATATTAAGTTTTCCCTCAAATCCAAAATAGCTAGAGTCCACCACTTCTGGGTTCTCACCCTGAGAATACCAAGGTAACGTTCATGGTGGTGTTCATATTTGTTCGGGTTTTTTTCTTGGTGAAAGTCTTCAAGAAGTTTGTAATTTATTCGAGGGAAAAATGTGAAGCAATGTCTTCAAAGGTGAGCTTTACGAAACCTTTTACTTTAGCATGCTGTAATTTATAATTAAATGTGCTGGGGTTTGTGTCATAAAGTCTCGTGTCCTGTAGTTTGTAAACAACTTTGTACGAACATTTGTGATGTATAATATAAATGATATTTACTTCACTACTTGACTGTGCACATTTAGATGTTTTTTATTTTACCACAAACCAATAAACTTAATATCTGTGGTCGTCTTTATGTAACTTAAGCATGTATGTAGTGACATACAAGTGGATCATGTCTTAAGTGACAACAAAAATAGTCTGTAGTATATGGATATAGGACGGAAACATTATTCTGGTAACACTACGGACACAGCTCGCTTTGTAGAATTGTTACAAATGTTGTGACATGTCGCAGATGGTCTGATCCTGATCATTCGTGTAGTGGACATGTGAGCAGGAGCATCCTATATAAAGAGTTTGTATAAGACTTGACCTCGAAGTGTTAATGTCTTGTCATATAACTTCGTTTATGACTGAGACTTCACTTCAATAGGATAACTATAGGTAACATGACCTCAATCCTGAGTGAGTTGGGAACTCCTACCATTGAAGGCGATTCTTTGATTTGCATGAGTGTGAGTGGTCAGAGCGCCGACTTAAACCTACCATTTTGGGGATTCATCTAATTTGGGAGCTGGGAACTCAGCTTCATAAGATGGAGTTCACTTTTTCCCCAAAGTAGGGGTAAGTAGATAGATTGCTCTCTTAAGGGCTGATCCTGGGGCTTGAACGATATGGCGCCACGCACCTTCTCATGGCCCGAGAGGTGTTCACACATAGTAGAACTATGTTGTATTGTTCATTAGAGGGATCAGTGGTACTTAAGGAGGAAAATGTAATTACTGGGGGAAAATGGTAAATTGGCCTGTTGTAATTACGAGCATTTGTGAAGGGTCATCATACTGATGATTGGTTATATCCAATGGACATAGAAATATATCTATGACAAGAAGAGTTCAACTGTCGGTCTTTAGTGGAATGCCTGGCAGTTAACGGATGGTGGATATTGTGACTAAAGAGTTTAGTCAGCTATTCACGTACCGTTGGAGCTTTGAGCCATAGGTTCATAAGGTCCCCATGGTAGCTTGGATACAAGTTGAGAGTCACTTTTTGGGTCAATTTGAAATGTTCAAATTGACAAGGAGAAGTTCAATTATATATAATATAATTGAACGAGTTAATTAAATATGATATAATTAACTTTATGTATGAGATACATTAATTTGGAGGAAATTAGATATAAATATGATTTATATCTAGTAGAAGAAAAAATATTATAATTAATATTTGATATTAATTTATAAGTTATGAATGTGATAAGATAACATAAATTGGACGGTTATAAAGGAAATGGGAAGGCGCCTCTTCGTTTAAAATAACGGATGAGTGCATTATAAATAGCAGACGGTATGTTGATCTCGGTGTGCGCAAGTATTGTGAAAAAGATAGTGTCATCGTTTAATTTATATGTTATGAATATGATAAGATCACATTCATTGGACGATTATAAAGGAAATGGGATGGCGTCTCTTCTATTCTAAATAACAGATGAGTGCATTGAAAGATCACTTTGAGATTCATAAATAGTTGATGGTGTGTTGAGCATGGAGGCGCGGACATTGTGTTAAAGAAAGTGTCATCGTTTAGAAAATCAGTGCCTATACGATAGTGTCTGTACGATCACTTACATGTACGATATTTCTAAGCGATCTCTTACCGATTACACCTTCGCGTGCTATTAACTAAACGTTCGTTTACCTTTTCCTAAGCAATTGTTTAGCTCCTGATATTTACTAAACGATCGTATAGACGATCGTTTAGTTTTTCCTATTCGATCGTTTAGACGATCGCTCACTATTTTCCTACACGATGTTTATACGATCGCTTACCTTTTCCTACACGATCGTTTAGACGATTGCTTACTTTTTCCTACATAATCGTATACTTCACCTAAACGATCAAGCATCTTGTCTATGCGATAGACGACCTCATCTCCCAATTGCTTGATCGTTGTGTATGGTCTCTCTTCCTTCTTCCCTCTACCAAATCCGAACAAAGTCCACACTTTGGATTCTCACTCTAAGAATATTGAGGGCTCTGAGTGATGGTGTCATCTTCATTTCCTTCTATCCGAGTGGTGATTGTTTGAGGTAGACGGTTGGGTTTTAGACTCGCTGTGAAGAAGAAATCTTCATCTAGTATGATCTCTTGATCCCTTTAGCATTATGAATGCATATTAGTATGTTTTGAATGTATATGTGGTAATTCTGTCACAATGAATTGGAAAGATCCTCTTCCGCTCGTAGGTACTCTTGAATAAGAGTTCCTTCAAAATGCATATCTCATTTCTTGTTTACTGTGAAATTCATATTCAATGAAAATGGAATTTGGTCGATCCGCTTCCGCTCAAGGTTCTCTCCCCAAAGAGTTCCTTCACTGACAACCACCGCCGATTACAAATTCCAACGAAAATCTACTTCAATGATCAACTTTGACGACTACCTTCGCTTGACCAACTCCAGACTCCGATAAAAAACTCTAACAACCAACTCCAATACCACTTTCATGAGATCAATTTTGGGAACCGACAACCATCTTCGACTACAAACTCTGACAAAAATCATCTTTAATAATCAACTTCAACAACCACCTCCGTTGTAAGCCCTGAAACCTTATTGTTTTTCTTTAAGTTTAAATTAAATATCAATATTTCATATGAGGATTGAACGATTCAAGTGAACATGATGAGGTTCAAGATTGAACTTAAAGGAATTATAGTCTAAGTGTGATAGGTAATTGAAGAGGGAATTGTGTAAAGGTTTGTTGTGGCTTGAATAAGTTAAGGCTAAAGGGAAACATTTTTATCTAAGTATCAAGTGTTAGGAGTTATTTTTGGCTAGTGTTGGAATAAAGAGGGAGACTCGAGAGAGGGGGTTAGTTAGAATTTGCAAAATTTGTATTATTTATTTAAGTGAAAAATTAGATAATCTTGTTAATTATTTTTATTTGTATTTAAAAGATGGCCAAGGATGAGGTTCAACAAGAATTAGTGGGCTGAGATGTGGAAGGAGGAGCTGATAAGAAGTTAAGTGATTCAAGGTGGTGCACTCGGTGGTATAAATAAGGGGAAGGAAGAAGAGATCGACTTTTGCAAACCGCTCAAGCAAAATGTGAATTTTTTCAGCTAAAACTTAGAGAAACTAGTAGAAAAGGTGAATAAGGGTTGCCATGGTGAATTGTGATTTGAAAGTTGATGAAAATTGAAGAAAATAAGAGGTTGGTCTGGAATTTGAGCGAAACCGAGAAGGTGAAGATTTTGGTGGATTTTGGGCTATTGAGAAGGATTCAAATGCTCAAATTTGAAGGTAAGTTAGTTTAAAGGTTGTTTAAAAGGTTCATGTAAGAAACTTATGATTAATTTGATTGGAAATGATGAAAAGTGGACTGAAATTGTAATAGGTGAACTAAGGGATCAAGTGGAGGCAGATGGTTGGAGGTTGAAGAAGATTGGCCTGTTGGTGGGTACTTTACTTGAAAGATCCCAACGAAGGGACCTTTGGCAGAAGAGACGGAGTCCCAATCCCAAAATTTTACATAACATAATTTTACAGAAGAATAATGAAATTATGCATTTAACAACAAAAAAATACAACATGTTAATAACGAAAAATGCAGGAAAAAAAATAAGGTTCAGAACTCTTACCTTTGAAGAATCCAAATCTTCACGTTTCTTATTCTCTGTGGAAAACATGAATAGATTCGAAAGGCAAAGTGGGCACCACCACTAGGAATCCTCAGTATTCTCAGATAGAGGACCCATGAGGTGTAGGCTCTGACTATTTTGGATTTTGTGAGGGAATGAAATATTGAGAGAGAAGAGGAGAAGGGATGATGGATTTTTCACAGAGAGTTTTTCAGTGTTGAGAGAATCTGTGAAAACACTTTTCACATCAACTGTAGAGAATGAGGAGGACCTTTCCCACTCTTACAAAATTAATTTTTTTTAAACAAAAAATATATTAAAATTAACAAAATTAATTTTAATAACAAACTTTAGTATATATATAACCATTTTATTATATGATATATATTAAACTATATATTATATCAAATATAACATATAATCTATAGTTCAATATTGTATCCAATACAATATAACCTATGGTTTAATTCTCTTAGCAATGATATTTAATATAAATATCATTTACATTAAATTTAACAATATGAATCCAATTCATATAATTAACATTTGAATCATATTCAAATATTTATTTCTTCTCATAAATACTTAATATTATAATGTATCAAATACATTATAGTAATTATATCATATATAATTAAAATTAAATTAATTATAACATATATAATTAATTCCCTCAATTAATTTGAACAACTCAAATTAATCCAAAAACTGATTCTCATTAATTCCCATTGAACTACCAAGGGACCTTATGAACCTGTAGCTTGAAGCTCCAACGGTACGTAAATAATTAATTAAACTCTTTAACTAAATTATTCATCATCCATTAATTTTTGGGCACTCAACTAAAGACCGACAGCTGCACTCTTCGCATCACAGATATATTTTTGTGTCCATTGGATATAACTAATCAACAGTATGATGACCCTTCACAAACTGCTTGTAAGTACAGCTGAGTCAAAATTATCGTTTTGCTCCTATAGTTACATCTAACTCCTTAAGTATCACTTATCCCTCTAATGAACAATAAATCATAGTTCAACTATAACCAAACTCCTCTCGGGCCAGGAGAGGGTGTGGTGCCACATTGTTCAAATCCTGAAATAAGCCCTTAAGGGAGTAATTTATCTATTTGCCCTAACATTAGGAAAAGAGTAAATTTCTTCTTGTGTAGCTGTGTTCCAAGCTCCCCAATCAGACGAAACCCCAAAATAGTATGCTTATTGAGTCGGCGATCTGATCACACTCACCCATACAAATCAAAGGATCGCCTTCATTGACAGGAGTTCACAACTCACTCAAGATTCAAGTCATATTACCTATGGTCATCCTGGTGAAATGTAAGTCTCTCTTATGAACGACGTTATATAATGAGACTAAACATTTCGTAGTCTGGTCTTATACAAACTCCTTTGTATAAAATATTCCCGCTCACATGTCTCCATATGAATGATCAGGATCAGACCATTTGTAGCACTTTACAACAATTGTTTTCTTCTTGTGTAATTGTGTTCCCAGTTCCCCAATCGGACAAATCCCCAAAATGGTAGGCTTGTTGAGTCGGCGATCTGACCACTCTCACTCATACAAATCAAAGAACTGCCTTCATAAACCGGAGTTCACAACTCACTCAGGATTAGGTCATGTTACCTATGGTCATCCTGGTGAAATGTAAGTCTCTATTATGAACGACGTTATATAATGAGACTAAACATTTTGTAGTCCAGTTTTATACAAACTCATTTGTATAGAATATCTCCGCTTACATGTCTCTACATGAATGATCAGGATCAGATCATTTGTAGTACTTTACAACAATTGTAACATCTACAAAAACAAGTCATACTCGTAGTGTCACCAGAATAAGGTATCCAACATTATCCATCTACTACAGACCATTTAGGTTATCACTTAAACATGATCTACCCGTATGTCTCTACATACATGTTTGAGCTACAAGATAACCTTGGATGTTAGTTTATTGGTTTTTGGTTAATGTATCTAATTTTGAAATAAAACATAACATGTTTTATTACATAAATAAAATGTTTATACATTACAATTACAAACTATGGGACCCTACGAGATTTAGGGCATCAACCCCAACAGATGAATGAATGAATGATTTGCAATTTATGGATGTTTTCGGGATTGGTATGTAGCTTTACTACTTTTATTTACAATTTTGCTTTGTAAGGGCCCAGTGTTTTGGGCATAACTATTCAATCGAGTCTGTAATCCATTGTTAGTGTTGTTCGTGTGTTTTCCAGTGACATTTTGGAGAAAACAAGGCCTAAATCGGAGCAGAAACGATGAAGTTCGCGACTGTACAGTAGGCGACTGTACAACGACGTTGCATCGTTGTGCCCTATCATTGCAACACTGCGAAGAAGCGGATAAAGATTTTTTCCATAGCATTGCAATGCTAAGTCACAGCTTTGCAATTTCCAAGATGAAAAAAATGACGCGGTTCGTGAGTGGTTCGATTTGTGGATCAACCAGCTTGTGTTCGATTCACTTGGTTTGAGCAGTTAGCAGCTCGGTTCAAATTTTTTGGTCCGGTTCTTGTAGCCCTCTTGTTGTAATAATTAGTTTTTTAATTAATTAAATTCATATAAATGTTATATTAATTTAATTAATGGTTTAGGAGTCCAATCCCGATTCATAAATTGTTCTTTAAATTATGCATGTGATGTATGGTTTAATTTTATTGTTTTATATGTCATAATATATGTCATATAGCAAAATCCCACCATAAATTATGCATTAATCATGCATCATGAATATTATAAATGTTATAATATAGTTGCATGATTTATTTTAGAGCATGCTCATGCATCATATAATATAAGTATTATAATATATGTTTGCATGCATAATAACTTTGTCATGCATCATTTATATTATAAGAGTTATAATATATAGTTGGATGTATGTATGAATGTTATTACTTTTGTCTCATTACTTTAGTATATAATTGTCATGTATGTTAAGTAATGAAATGGAGATTGCATGAAGCATGAAACTTTTTTAGATAATTTTATAAATGTTATAATTTTACTAAGTATGTCATTAAATGCAATATATGGTTTTAATTTGTTTCATTTATTTTACAATAAATATAATTAAATAAAATTAGAAATTAAAATCAATAATTCATAATTGCATGCAAACTTAGGTTAAAATCATTTCTAAAAATAGTTTTAAAATATGATTCACATAGACCTAAGTTCACAACATTTCTAATATGGTTAGAAATTAGTTTAACAGGATTAAATTGATTTTAATAAAAGATTAAAATTGTAACAAATGTATCTATAAGGGACCTTTATCTAAGGCTAGTTATGTCTAGGTTGGGATATTTAAGCTGACAGAAATGGAACACCCCTACCTGGGAACTGACTTGGAAGGTAAATTAGATAGATTTGCTACAAGCATGCAATTGTTGATTAATATTTGTTAAAATATTTAATGAACATTAATCAAAATTATTTAACTATCCAAAGTAAGTGCTACTTTTGGGCAAACTTAAACAATCACTTAGTAAAATAAATAGCCGTATTTTTCTAAGTTTAAATTAACCTTAGGTAAAACACTTAATGGGAGGAAAATGGGGTATATGATACTTCATTTTTTCTTTTTCACGTTTCTCCCTCATAGTTCATACCGTGAGATCTATATTTAGTCTCGAGGCACTTTTGTTTGTGTCCCCCTACGGGTGATATTTGTATAGGTCAATACCAAGGTAAATGGAGAGAGTGTTTACAGTAAGTGGGAGTGGGACATGTGTCAACACATCCCACGGTCTCTCTCATTAGTTTGTAGTAATTTTCATGCTCAGCCTCGAGGCACCTTTGCTTGTATCCTCCTACGGATGACATTTTCATGATTCTTTACTCAAACTCCAGAAATGGATAAGGTTGCTTTAGTTTTTTCCCCAATCGCTTTTTCCCTACATTTGGCTCATTGGGGCGAAACTCTAAAATCTAAAATGAAGGTTACGCTTACAAGAAAATGTTAAGCTAGTTAACAATTTCTGGACTGAACAATAGTGACTAATATTTACAAGAATAAGGAGTCGTTCTGTACATTGGTTAAGATGGTCTCTTTTCAGTGAAGGGGTACTTGATCACTCTATGGTGGTTTTTACCCAACCTCACTAAAATATCATTGCAATATAGATGTCACATAAGGTGCACTATATTATTTTGTTAAATTTGATTAGTTTTTCAAATTGGGTAATGCATGGATTACTAATATAAATAAATTGTATGTTTCGACAATTTTTCCAAAATGACTTTCGCAACATTAAATATGCTCGCTGCCGACAAATTAATTGGTGAAAATTACATCACCTGAAAAAACACTATTAATACATTTCTAATCACAATGATTTAAGATTTGTCTTGGTGGAGGAATATCCTCCAACGCAAAATGCCGCTCGAAATGTTTAGGAGGGCCTGAGTGTATATCAGCAAGCCTTTCTAGAGTCTTAGCCAAGAAGTTGGGGTGTTTAAAAAACCCAATGACCCGAAAAACCGATTAACCTAACCCAACCCATACAGTTTGGGTCGATTATCAATTTATTTGGGTTGGGTTGAGTTCAAATAAATGAAAACTTTATTGGTTGGGTTGGTTTAGGGATTCCCCTAAATAACCCAAACCAACCCGAACTTATCATTAACTTTAAAATGTTTTTTTTGTACTTATGGTACAATTATAGATTCATTTATTTTATAGTTTCATTTAATTCCTTTATGTTTTCGATAATTTATTTTCCAACAACTCTTAAAAATAGTTTTTTAGCACCTTGGAAAGAAATTTTTCATTATATAAATTGAAATTGAGTTTTTAATTTTAGTTCAATATATGAAAATAATTAAATCAAATTTTTACATATTAACATTTTACTTTTTTTTAGAATAAATATTTAAATAAATGATCCGAATAATCCGAACCAACCCAATCCAAATATTTCATGATTGGGTTGGGTTGGGTTCATTTTTTAATAAGGGTTATTTGGTTTGAAGAAATTTACAACCCGAATAATTGGGTTGTGTCTAAAAAGTCCTTAAATCTAACTCAATCCAACCCACGGACACTCTACCAAGAAGCATGAGTCCATGCTCACTATTTGTGAGATCATGGAGTCCTTGTGAGGAATGTTCAAACAACCGTCTGTACAACTGATGTGTTGTGAATGTGATAAAATAATGATTTGAAATTGTGGTGGTGAACTATGCGTTGCACATGCAAGTTTTCCTAGTAAAATCCAAGTATAAACCTTACTAAGTTTCCTTGTAAGTCCAGGGTCGAACACAGGGACTACTGAGACAATATGCGACGGTAAATTTTGATTCCTTTGCGGTGACAAAAACAAATATTTGGTTGGTATGTTGTGTAAAGTATAAATTTTATGCGGCGGAGTTGAGTAAAGAGTTAATGACAAGGAAAGTTACAATGAGTATGCGAGGAACGGGTTGAAAAGGGCTTTAGCTAACATTTCCTAAGATTGCGTTCAAGTTAAGCGATCATGCTACACACACAACAGCATGTCATCTCTCAATGCAAATGCCATAGTTCCTAGTTTAGGACGCATGCAATGTATACGATAATGTCTATAGGACTTATGCTTAAGCCTCTATTCTTGTCTATGCGATGATAAATGATACACACATATATAAGGCGGCCGCATACTATCATATCCTAATTTTAGGTGCATGCGATGCATGATAGCAAACAGAACTTATCTCTAAGTCTCTATCTCTTGCTTATGCAGTTCTAATCCGACTTTCTCAAGCCTAGATTCTAACCTGACTCTCTCAAGTCTAGGTTCTTTTTTTAGACTACTCTCTCAAGTATCTTTAAAGGGTGATGGACGCATACATAAGACAAGATGATCGTATAAAATGAAGATCTTAGGTCATGCTAGCTAAGTGCTTCTCAACCCATTCAGAAATTTAGTTACTCATGCGCAATGTGAAGAGATTGAACAGATGTAGAGATGCAAATTCCATTTTATAAATAAAATCAGAGTACAAAATGACAATGGAAAGTAGGGATAGGACGCCCGGTAGCAATGTCTTGCTCCTCGAGGCTTTTACACTGTGTTTTACTCTACTCTGCCCAAAAGAATGTGCTTGCTTTCGCAAGTGTCAGCCCTCTCTCTGTTCTCAGCACTTCCCGACAATCTTTCGAGCTACCTAGGAATGATCTTTCAGTGTCTTCTTTCTTCGCTCACCTCCGCCTTCTAAGTATATGAATTACCGACTAACGTCTACCTATGATCTATCTTCTATGTATATGGAGAACTGGAACTGGAACTCCAAAGCTCTGAACTTCTTTAACAGTGGTGGCCTTCGGTATTTATAGAGCTTCAAGGTGAAGAAGCTTTTCTCTCAAATGATTGCAATGATGGGAGGTCATTAAATCTCTGTCTGATGCGCAGATTAATGGTCACCGAAAAGTTGAATGTACTTGCTATAATGTGTTGTTAACGGCTTGTCAACTAAATTCGAATTCGACCGTCGTCAGCTTTCCGTCCCATCATAATTTATTATGCCTTCACCTTAATGCGCTGTCTTTATGCGGCCACCTTCTTGAGCAGATCTTTGCGAATGCATACGATCGCATAGCTTTGCGGTCGCAATCTTCTAATGCGCTCAGGCGCCGAATTCCTTGGATCGCAATTTGCTTTGCACCAACGCATTTTCCTGCACAAAATAAGTAAATTAGCTGCTTTAATGCGATAGGCACATGTGATCGCAATATTCTCAACTTAATGCCTTTGGACACGATTTTACATGTTTTTATCGTCGCAATCCTACATTGTTTTATATCTTTGCATTGTAATAACGTGCATTTCTGCCCGTTATCAACAAATCAGGCATGACGCTCTTAAACTCATCTTCAATGCCCATATACAAGAGGGGACATTTGTTTGAGAACATGTTCTCAGCATGATGGTCCACTTAAACGTGGCAGAGATGAATGTGTCTGTCATTGATGAAGCTAGTTAGGATAGCTTCATCCTGAAAACTTTAACTGAAAGTTTCCTTCAGTTTCATAGCAATGTTGTTATGAACAGGATTGACTACAACCTGGCCACCTTGCTCAACGAGCTACAGACTTTCCAATCCTTGATAAAAGTCAAGGAATAGAAGGGTGAGGCAAATGTTACCTTTTCCTCTAAAAGGTTCAGAGGTTCGACCTCTGGAACTAAGTTTGTGCCTTCTTCTTCTAGCACCAAAAAGTAGAAGAAGAAGAAAGGTGGAAAAGGGAAAGTTAACCCATTAGTTACTGCCCAAAAGGGCAAGAAGGCTAAGGCTGCAAAGGAAATTTGTTTCTATTACAACCAAAAGGGATATTGAAAGAGGAATTATCCTAAGTACTTGGCAAAAAAGAAGAAGGCCAAGCAAGATAAATATGATTTACTTGTATTGGAAACTTGCTTAGTGGAGAATGATGATTCCACCTGGATAATAGATTCAAGTGCCACTAACCACGTTTGTTCTTTATTTTAGGGAATTAGTTCCTGATAACAACTGGAGACTGGGGAGATGACGATGCGTTTTGGAACTCGGCACGTCGTTTCAGCTACAATAGTGGGGGGGACTTTGACTTTGTTTACAGAAATCATATATTTTATCAGATAATATTTATGTGGTTTCGGGCTTGAAAAGGAACCTATTTATGTAAAATGTTTGCTTGAACAGAAATATTATTTATATTTTAATGTAAACAAAGTGATTGTTTATAAAAATGGAGTATATATTTGTTCCGCAAATCTCGAAGATAATCTTTGTGCTAAGAGCGTTAGCAATTAAAGCTCTCCTTAATACTAAACTGTTTAAGACTGCGGTCATTCAGAATAAAAGACAGAAAATTTCTCTTAAAGAAAATACTCATCTTTGGCACCTAAGATTAGGACACATAAATCTCAATAGGATTGAAAGACTGGTTAAGAATGGACTTTTAAGTGAGTTAGAAGAAAACTCTTTACATGTATGTGAGTCATGCCTTAAAGGCAAAACTGTCCTTCAAAAACGACTAAAAGATCTTTTACTGGAAAATGTCATAGGGCCAAAGAACCCTTAGAACTTGTACATTTAGATCTCTATGTTCATATGACTGTTAAGGCAAGAAGAGGATTTGAATATTTCATCACTTTTACTGATGATTATTCTTGATTGGGTATTTTTATTTAATGCAACATAAGTCTAAAGCCTTTGAAAAGTTCAAGGAGTACAAGGTTCAAATTGAAAATGCATTAAATAACACAATTAAAACATTTCAATCTGATCGAGATGGAGAGTATATGGATCTAAAATTCTAAGACTATTTGATAGAACATGGAATTGTATCCCAACTCTCGGCACCTAGTACACCTCAGTAGAATTGTGTATCAAAAAGGAGAAATTGAACCCTGTTGGACATGGTTCAGTCTACGATGAGTTATGCTTCCTTACCTGACTCGTTTGGGGATATGCACTACAGACTACAGCTTACATTTTGTACTGCGTTCCATCAAAAAGTGTTACTGGAACACCTTTGGAGTTATGGAATGGTCGTAAAGGTAGTTTACGCCATTTCAGGATCTGGGGTTGCCCAACATATGTGCTTGAGGCAAGTTCTAAAAAATTGGAAGCTCATACAAAATTGTGCTTATTTGTAGGTTACCCTAAAGGAACGGGAGGTGGTTACTTCTATGATCCTAAAGATAATAAAATGTTTGTGTCGACAAACGCTATTTTGTTAGAAGAGAACTTCATAAGGGAGCATAAACCTCACAATAATATAGTGCTAAATAAACTTTCAAGTGAAGACTGAACCTTCAATAAGAGTTGTTGAAGAGCCCAATATCTTAACAAGAGTTGTTGATGTTGGTTCATCTAGTAGGTCAAATCCACTTTAAATGTTGAAGGAGCCTCGACGTAGTGGGAGGGTTGCGAATCCGCCTATTCGCTACATGGTTTTAACAGAAACCCTAGCTATCGTAGCAGATGGAGATATTGAGGATCCACTGTCTTACAAGAAGGCAATGGAGGATGTTGACAAAGATGAATAGATCAAAGCTATGAATCTCGAAATGGAGTCTATGTACTTCAACACGGTTTGGGATCTTGTAGATCAACCTGATGGGGTTAAACCTATAGGTTGCAAATGGATCTACAAGATAAAATGGGGTGCTCATGGGAAGGTGCAGACCTTCTAGGCTAGACTTGTGACAACAGGTTATACCTAAGTTGAGGCAGTTCACTATGAGAAGGCTTTCTCACCTATTGCCATTTTGAAGTCTACTATGATATTTGGCAAATGAATGTCAAGACTACTTTTCTGAATGAAAATCTCGAGGAGACCATATATATGGAGCAGCCTAAGGGATTCATAACCCAAGGTTAAAAGCAAAAAGTTTGTAGGCTTAGTCGTTCCATTTATGGATTGAAACAAGCTTCTCAATTTTGCACTATAGGATTTGATACTGCTATCAAATCTTATGGTTTTGATAAGAATGTTGATGAGCCTTGTGTTTACAAGAGAATCATCAACAGTTCAGTAGTTGTTCTTGAGTAATATGTAGACGGATATCTTACTCATTGGGAATGATGTAGGTTTATTGACTGAAATTAAAAATTGGCTATTCCAAATGAAAGATTTGGGAGAGGTGCAATTTGTTCTAGGCATTCAGATCTTTAGAGATTGAAAGAACAAAATGAAAGAGTTAAATAACATGAAGCGGAAGTATCAAGGATCCATAAGTATTCAAATTCACTAATTTTGGCAGAAACTAAAGCATGGTTTTCTAAAAAGTGGGTTTTAAAATCATACCTTTGAAGAACTCTCCAAGAAAACAAGTGTACAGTAGCAGTCTTCACTTGACATCACCGTGAACCACCTCAAAGCCTTCCCTACTATCCTCTTGGAGCTTTAGGTAGAGTTGTGGGACTCAAGAACAGCTTGAAGAAGTGAATAACCAAGAAGAACTCACAATAGCAGAACAAAGAAGACAATCTCTTCTCACATAAATTTTTCTATAAAAAATTCTGCATTAATTCCTCTCAAATGACTTCAATATTCTTTGTATATTGTAAATGAACATGCAAAGAAGTGGAGTGCATGGCTTGCAGCTCATGCTTGGAGAATCAATGTAGAAAGGATAATGGCCTTTGTGTGAGCATGAAAATGAAGGTAATGGAGAAAATTCAATCTCCATTTTGTGAAACCATGCAAAACGATTTTCCATTTTTTTCTTTTAAAACATAAAATGACTTCTAAACCATTTTAATTCATGATTTTCTTAAATTAATTTAAAATATTAATTAATTTAATATCAAATATTAAATTAATTTTTGCACAATTATCATCTTCATATATTTAAATCATATTTAAATATATATTCTCTTGTTCCATTTAATTTGAATGTTTCAAATTAATTTCTCAAGCTACCCTAAAGTTTATCTATTTACGAGCTAGTAGGGTACCTCATGGACCTACAGATCATGGGCTCCAACGATTCGAGATTAATCGGCTAAACTCATTAGTCCGATTTAACCCCATTTGTTAACTAATGAGACACTCCACTATAGCCCATAGTTGAACTTCCCTCACTATAGATATATTATGTTCACTTAATAACCATAATCAGTAAGTCGATCCTTCATAGATTGTTCGTAATCACAGCTAGGTCAAAAATACTGTTTTACCCCTTTGAATACATCTTGCTCCTTAAGTTCCTACTGATCTTCTAATGAACAATCCAGATTCATAATCTCTATGAATCATATCCTTTCTCTATCATGAGAAAGCAGGGCCTCGATTGTTCAAGACCTAGAATCAGTACTTAAGAGAACAACCTATCTGCTAACCCTAAATAGGGTATGAGTGAACTCCATTTTGTAAGGCTATGTCCCCAGCTATTCATCCGGTCTTATCCCCAAAATGGTAAGCTTATTGAGCAGTGCTGTTGGACTACTCTCACCGTTTGCAGATCAAAGGATAATCCCGAAAAAATAGAAGATCATAGCTAGCTCAGGATTAATATCGAGTTAACCTAGGTTATATAATAAATGAAATAGTCAGTTTTAACAGTAAACGATTGTTATAAAGAAAAGTGACTATTTTTGTGGTCCAGTCTATGTGCAAACTCATTGCATAGGATGCCCCCACTCTCATGTCTCAACATGAATGATTTGTGAATCACATCGTTTGTATCACCTTACAACTTTTTATAACAACTACAGAGTGGGTCGCATCAAATAGTGTTACCAAGATGAGATACTCAATTTCATCCATATACTTATTAGACCATTTAGGCTATATACTGTCAACTTGATCCTCTTTATGTCACTACATAAAGTTACAGCATTCAGACTATAGCCAAGGATGCGTTTATTGGATTTTCATAATAAGATGTAAAATGAACAAGTTATTATTATTGATGAAATAGAATGTTTAACACGAACAGCGAGTTCTAGGACATTCCCAACACAAAACGCCGTCCCTGTCTTAGGCATCGTACATTGACAAGATGCTTGTTAAGATTTTGATCCATAACTCTAAGAGAGGCTTGTTCCCTTTTGAGCATGGAGTCATTTTGTCTAAGGAACAGTGTCCTAAGATACCTTAAGAGGTTGAGAAAATGAGATAGATCCCTTATGCATCGGCTGTTGGTAGCCTGATGTATGCGATGTTATGTACTAGACCTGACATCTACTACGTAGTGGGGATAGTCAGTAGATATCAATCTAATCCAAAATTTAATCATTGGACCGCCGTTAAGAACATTCTCAAGTATCTTCGGAGAACGAGGGACTACATGCTCGTTTATGGTTCTAAGGATTTGATCCTTAAAAGATACACAGACTCTAATTTCCAGACTGATAAGGAATCTAGAAAATTCACATCAGGATCAGTTTTCACTCTTAATGGAGGAGTAGTAGTCTGAAGGAGCACCAAGCAAGGGTGCATTGCTAACTCCACTATGCAGGTTGAGTATGTAGCAGCTTGTGAAGTTGCCAAGGAAGCTGTGTGGCTCAGGAAATTCCTAGCTGATCTGGAAGTGGTTCCAGACATGTCAAACTTCATCACTCTTTATTGTGATAATAGTGGTGTTGTGGCTAATTCCCGAGAGCCTAGGAGTAAAAAATGTGAGAAACACATAGAGCAGAAGTGGCATCTCATTCAAGAGATTGTGCATCGAGGGGGCATGATCGTCACGCAGAAAGCTTTGGCACACAACGTTGCTGATCTATTTACAAAGGCCCTTACGACTAAGGTGTTTGAGGATCAGCTACAGAGTATGGGTCTACGGGACATGCCATATCTAGTCTAGGAAAAGTGGGAGATTTTATATTGGGCACGTTTTATGCCCTAGTTTCTTGTTTTGTGTACTTTTATATTAGTATGACTTTTATGATGTACACCTCACAAGCTTTAGAACAAGTGGGAGATTGTTAAGATTGATGCCTTAATCTCGTGGATCTTGTACTTTGTAATTGTAATGTACAAACGATTTATTTATTTAATAAAATCTGAGGAATTTTATTCGACATTTAGTAGCATTAACCTATAAAACCAATATAAACTAACATCTAAGGTTATCTTCTGTAGCTTAAACATGTATGTAGAGACATACAGGTAGATCATGTTTAAGTCATAACCTAAATGATCTGTAGTAGCAGGATAAGGTTACCTTATCCTGGTGACACTACGAATGCGGCCGAAGTAGATGTTACAATTGTTGTAAAGTGCTACTAATGATTTGATCCTAATCAATCGTGTAGAGACATATGAGCGATGGTGTTCTTTACAAAGGGGTTTGTATAAGATCGGACCATGAAATGAATAGTCTCATTATATAACGGCCTTAATAATAAAGACTTACATTTCACCAGGATGACCATAGGTAAAATGACCTGAATCCTGAGTGAGTTGTAAACTCCTACCTATGAAGGCGGTCCTTTGATTTGTATTAAGGGTGAGCATGTTAGATAAAAAAACGAACATGATCGACCTAAATCGGCCGAAATGGAGTTGGACGATTGAAAATCTACTCAGAGCGGTCGGTGTTGGTTTTCAATTTTTA
The DNA here is from genome assembly GCF_009727055.1 of Benincasa hispida. Lineage (NCBI taxonomy): Eukaryota > Viridiplantae > Streptophyta > Magnoliopsida > Cucurbitales > Cucurbitaceae > Benincasa > Benincasa hispida. The sequence continues at coordinate 12,228,267 of NC_052352.1, read as the reverse complement.
AAACTGATTCTAGCGGCGGTTAGGGTAAGTTATTGATCGAGTCTCGACCCGACCCGATCGATTTATTATTTAAAGTATATATATATATATATTGCCATTTTAAAAAATTAGGGATTGTTTTCTTCTTGAGCGCTCTTCGATTCCAGGTCGTTAACTTCGATTGAGCAGTGAGCAGGCTTCCTCTTCGATCTTCGTTCTTCTTCGTTCCAGCTGCTAACCGAGCCAGCCATCTTCTTCGTTCCAATCGGCCAGCCATCAAATCCGTTTCAGTCAGCTAGCCATCAAATCCATTCCTATCGTCGTTCTTCTTCTTTCTTCTTCGCTCTTCTTCGATTCCAGCGCCAACCCTACAGATCCATTCCAACCGTCGCCGATCTTCTTCGTTCTTCTTTGTTCTTCCTTCCATTCCAGCGTCAGCCGATCGCTGAGTAGTCTACAGGTTTGTATCCATTCCACGGTTCCAGCATCTTATTTTTACATTCAAATAAAAATCATCTGCACAGTGCATTTGAACTTGATTGCCCATGTATCCATGCTTCCCTATTATATGTAAAATTATGGATGTGTGGGTAGTGATTGTAATGTATTGTACACAGTGGCCAGTGCCATAATCTTGATTTTTGTACAAGTCATTCAACTAGAATTTTCAAATTGTACTTTGAAAACAAAAATGGAAATTAGTTTTTTAAAACAATTGTCCAACCATCCTTAGTGGGCATGAACTTAACAATCTTATTGAGAATAATTTTGAGTTATCAAAGTATGTGAAGGCAGTGTAAATACTTTAAGTATCTGAGTTCTTGTAAATACTTTAAGACTTGAGTTTTTGTAAAGCTAAAATACTTTTGAGTTTTTATGAATTGTGATACTGACGCAACATGGTGTGGTTCAACTACATGGATTCAACGGATATGGAGTTTGATGGAACTGCAATTCATGCTTCAAAAAATAAACAAGATGCAGAAATGAATGCCAATACAAATATCTTTGATGTTGATTTAGCAAATGAGACATCAAATGTTCCAAATCCACCAAAAAGAAGGAATGTTATGAAAAAATCCATAGTTTGGGATCATTTTAAGAGGCTAAAAGGTGATCCTAAAGACCCCCATGCTCAATGTAAGTACTGTGGAGTTGTCTATGCATGTCATTCTAAATGTAATGGTACTGGGACTATGAAGAATCATTTGGAAAATTGTAAAAAATACCCTTACCAGAAAAAAAGAGATCCAACCCAAATGACATTAGCTTTCAAAACTAAAGACAAAGACAATGTTGGGGATAATACGTCACAACTTGTATGTGAGTCATATAGTTTAGAGAGTTGTCGGGAAGCGTTGTTTGAAATGGTAATTGTTGATGAATTGCCATTCAAGTTTGTGGAGGGTAAAGGATTTAAGAAATTTTTCAATAGATTAATATGTGCAGATCAACCTAGATTTGTTGTTCCGTCTCGATTTACTGTGGCTAAAGATGTGCTTAAGTTGTGTGTTAATGAGAAAAAATGTTTGAAATATATGTTTGTGAACAAGAAGTATAGAGTTTCTCTCACTACAGATTATTGGACACGGGACAAAATATAAATTACATGGTACTAACTACCCATTTCATAGATTTTGATTGGAGACTACATAAAAGTATACTTAGTTTTTGTCCAATTGAGAATCATAAAGATGATACTATTGGTAAAACCATTGAAAAGAATTTGAAGGATTGGGGCATTGAAAGGGTAATGACTTTGACGATTGATAATGCAAGTTTGAATGACACTACAGTTGCTTATCTTCTGAACAGATTCAATAAGGGATTATTTTTTGGTGGAGAATTTATGCATGTTCGTTGTTGTGCTCATATATTAAATCTCATAGTATGTGATGCTTTTAAGGAACATAATGATTGCATTGAAAGGATTCGATATGCGGTATGATTTATAAGATCTTCTTCTGCACGTTTTTTGAAATTTAAAAAGTGTATTGAAATTGAAAAATTTTTCTTGCAAGAGTTATGTGTGTCTTGATGTTCCCACTAGATGGAACTCTACATATTTGATGCTTGCAGCAGCTGTGAAGTTTGAAAAGGCTTTTGATAGATTAGAAGATGAAGATGCTTCTTATAGACACGATTTGTCACCAAATAAGGAAGATTGGACAAATGATAAGATGTTGATTAGGTTTTTAAAGGTCTTTTATGATGTGATGTTGAAAATTTCAGGGTCTTTGTACACCACTTCGAATATGGTTTTTCATTAGACTACAGTGGTTCAGAATTGTATACGTTTGAATGTTGGTAGTGTAAATGCAATGCTAGTTGGAATGGCCAATAGCATGAAGGCCAAATTTGAGAAGTATTGGGGGAACAATGAAAAAAAATCTATTGTTGTATGTTGCTATTGTGCTAAATCATCGAAAAAAGCTAAGGTTTGTATCTTTTTGCCTTAAAAAATTTTTTGGGCCAGAGGTTTCCAAATCTATGAGAAATGTAGTGGAGCAATGTTGTAGATATCTCTTTCATGAGTATAGTACTACTCAGAGTGGGAGTGGGAGTAGGAGTACTACTACTACTAATACACCAATTGTCTCGGCCTTGGAGACCATGATTGATTGTGTTCCAACTGAAAAGGTGGGTGAAGATTTTGTCTATGATACAATTGATATTGATTTTGAAGGCAATGAGACTACACCTTTCGAATAGGGGTCAGAGATTGATATTTATTTGTTGGAAGCCAATGTTAAAAATGAAGGTGATTTTGACATACTTCAATCGTGGAAGATGAACAGCCATCTGTTTGAGGTTCTTAGTCGTATGGCTAGAGATATTTTGGAAATTCCAGTATCTATTGTAGCATCTAAGTAAGCTTTTAGTACAAGAGGACGTGTTGTTGATTCATCACGTTGTTCATTGGCTCTAAAAACAGCGGAGGCTCTCATTTGTACTCAAAATTGGCTAAATTCTGGTCCAATAGATCTTGAAGTTTAGCATGACATGGAAGAAGCTTCATTATTTGAAGAAGGTATTTATTCAATTGTTTAACTTTAAACTTTATTCATTTTTATTTTGTAGTTGTAACTTGTTAGTTTAAAATCTTAATGAGGTTGTCTTTCACTTCTTAATCTTAATTATATAGGATTTAGAGCAGTTATGGACAATGAAAAAGAGATTCAAGACCTTCCAGATTTTGCAAAGTTGTCAGTTATCGATTAAGCATTTATCATTTGATTTTGGTTGTATTTGTCTTTGACTATTTGTGACGTACTACTATTTGTGTTTTATTGTAATTTGGTTGTATTTGACAATTGACTTTATGTTGTAATTTCTAATTTTATTGTATGTGACTATGTGTCATGTGATATTTCTATTTGTGACGTACACTCTCGACTCTCATATTAGTTTTGTTTCCAAATATATATGTAATATGTATTATGTGCTTCTTTAAGCAATTAAGCGAAGCGAACACAATCCCAAACAATGGACATGTTAATTGTTAAATATTAAGGATTGTCAAATCAAATCAAATCATATCAATATTCTATTTTTAATACCTCTGTTCCATAAAATGTGAAATAGTATCTTGAATTCTGAACCACAATCACAAATTAAGAGAGAAAACTAAACATGATTGATAAGGAAGTTAACAAATAGTTGATTTTTTATTTTTATTAAAAAAATACTATTTATAACGATAATGATTTATAACTAAATATAATTTTTACCTAATAGCAAATACTAAATAGTACTAACTATTAAATATAGAAATTTTTCTAAGAATTTTAATACATAAATATAATTTTTTTTTAAAAAAAGGAAAATAAAAAATCGACCAAACCGACAGACCGACCGGTCGTGTTTCTACTCAGTCGAACGTCGAGACTGGTTTGGTCAGATTCTAAACCGATTCTAGTCGGTTCGCACGTCGGTCTGGTCAAAATATCGACCTCGACTGACCGATGATCACCCCTAATTTGTATAGTTGAGAGTGGCCAAATCGCTAACTCAATAAGCCTACCATTTTGGGGATTCATCTGATTGAAGAGCTGGGAACACAACTATACAAGATGAAATTCACTCATTCCCTAATGTCAGGGTAAGTAAATAAATTGCTCCCTTAAGAGCTGATTTCGGGGCTTGAACAATGTGGTGCCACATTCTTTCTTGGCCTGAGAGAGGTTTGATCATAGTTGGACTATGACTTATTGTTCATTGGAGGGATCGGTGGTACTTAAGGAGTTAGATGTAACTACATGAGTAAAACGGTAATTTTGACCCAACTGTACTTATGAGCAATTTGTGAAGGGTCATCGCATTGCTGACTGATTATTTCTAATGGATACAAAAATATATTTGTAGTGCGAAGAGCGCAGTTGTCAGTCTTTAGTGGAGTGATCGACAGTTAATGGATGTTGAGAAATTTAATTAAATGAGTTTAATTAATTTTTCAAGTACCATTGGAGTTTCAATCTACAGGTCCATAAGGTCCCCTCTGTAACTCAATAGGTATTATTGAGAATTGATTTTGGATTAATTTGAATTGTTCACATCAATTGAGGAAATTAATTATATATAAAATTAATTTAAATTAATTATATGTTATACAATTCATATAATGTATTTGATTCATTATAATATAAAGCTTATTTTGAGAGAAATTAATTATTTGAATATGATTCAAATACTAATTGTATGGATAAGATTCATATAGTTAAATTTAATATAAATTAGATTTATATTAAATACCATGAATTATTGAGTGTTAAACTATAGGTTATATTATATTTGATATAATGTAAACTATAGGCTATGTGTTATATTTGATATAACATATACTTATATATAATATATAAAATAAGTTGGTTATTATATATATTTTATTTATTAAATTTAATTTAATTTAATTTTAAATTAAAGGGAGGGAGTTACAACTTCCCTCCCCTTAATACTCTCAGAAAGATCGTGGTAGTGGGGAGTTGGTTTTTTTACATTGTTTCATCTTCTTCACAGAAGAGATCACCGACAGGTGTCTGAAGGAGTTTCTCCCAACATAATTTGCTCTTGCAGAAAAATTCCTCTTCTCTCAAATCCTCTCCCTCTTCCAAAATCATAGTAGAGCTCACACACTTTGTTAATTCTCAACCCCTACGAAGAATACAGAAGAAAATCTTGTGGTGGTGGGCATTTTGGTTTTTCGTTCCTGAACAGTCGTGGAGAGGAGATCGTGAAGAATTATTGGCTTCAAGGGTAAGTATGATCCAAACCCTAATTTCTTCTCTAATACTGTTCTTTTGCATGCTGTAAAATCTATGATAATGCATAATTTTGTTCTTTGTAATTTTTGTATTCTATGAAATTTAAAATTGGAAACGATCCCCGTTTCCACTAGGGACCTCATAGTTCTTCAAGTGAGAGAGTGAGGTCTCATTGTTCAAGACCTAGAATCAACTATCAAGGGAGTAATTCATCTACTTATTCTAAAGATGATAAGGAGTAAATTCTATCTTGTGTAGTTGTGTTCTCAGGTCCCTACATGGAAAAATTCCCAAAATGGTAGGCTTATTGAGTCGACAAATCTGGCCACTCTTACCGATACAAATCAAAGGATCGTTCTAATAGAGAGGAGTTCACAACTCACTCAGGATTAAGGTCGAATCACCTATGGTCATCCTATTGAAATGTTAATCTCTTCAAGTAACGACGTTATAAAAAGAGACTAATCATTTCACGGTCCGATCTTATACAAACTCTTTGTATCGAATGAACGGATTGAATCCCATATAAAATTAAAACTGTAACATGCTTTGAAGAGGAAAAAAGGGATTTTGAAACTTACCCTTGAAGAACGATTTTCTTCATGAATTTTCTCTATGATCTATCACACGAACACGAACGGATCTTTGAACACTTCCCTCGATCCTCGTGAACACCGAAATACCAAGAACGGGACACTACCACAAGGCCTTCTTTGTTATTCTCAAGGATGAGAACCGGTGCGTAGTTGTGAGCTCGCAATAGGAATAATTTTGGAAAGGGAAGAAAAATTTTTGTGAGAGTTTCTCTACAAACTTTTTGCAAAGTATTTCACCAAGGGTGAGAGATATCTTCAAAAACTCAAATTCAGAGTGTGGAAGAAGGTGATATTCTGTCAAACATAAAAAAACTACCCCCACTTACGTACTGAGAAGTTATGAGAGATTAAAGGGGCGGAGGTTATGAAATTAACTTCCTCCCTTTTATTTAATATTTAAATTAATTTAAATTTTAAATAAAAAGAATTAATAAAACCAATTTTATTAATAAACTACATGTTATATCACATATAGCATAAAACCTATAGTTACATTATATCACATATAATATAACTTATGGTCTATAAATCTCTCACAAAACCTATAGAACTAATATGAATCAAATTCACATTAACTTTAACCTATAGTTTTTATATAATGTATCATATACATTATATTAATTATATCTCATATAATTAATTTCTTTTAATTAATTTGAACAATTCAAATTAATCTAAAATTAATTTGATTCTCATTAATCCCAATTGAGCTAACGAAGGGACCTTATGGACCTATAGATTGAAGCTCCAATGCTACTTGATTAATTAATTAAACTCTTTAGTTAAATTAATCAACCTCCATTAACTGTCAGTCACTCTAATAAAGACTGACAGTTACACTCTTCGCACTATAGATATATTTCTGTATCCATTGGATATAACCAATCAAAAGTGCGTTGACCCTTCATAAATTTTTCGTAAGTATCTAAATCCTGAAGTGCCACTGATCCCTCTAATGAACAATTAGTTATAGTCCAACTATAACCAAATCCCTCTTTGATCAGGAGAGGATGAGGCGCCTCATTGTTCAAGCCCTAGAATCATCCTTTAAGGGATTAATTTATCTACTTACCCTACTAATAGAAATGAGTGAATTTCTTTTTGTGTAATTGTGCTTCCATTCCCCAATCAGACGGAGTCCCTAAAATAGTAGGCATATTGAGTCGATGAAACTGGCCACTCTCACCCATGTAAAAAAAAAGGTCCGCCCTCATAGGCAGGAATTCACAACTCACTCAGGATTCAGGTCAAATCATATATAGTCATCATGGTGAAATGTAAATCTCTTCTAGCAACAGTGTTATAAAAGAGAGACTATTCATTTTATGGCTTGGTCTTATATAAAATCTCCGTATAAGATACCTCCGTTCACATGTCTTCACATGAATGATTAGGGTCAGATCATTTGTAGCACTTTACAACACTTATAACAACTATAAAGCAGGTCGTATCCGTAGTGTCACCAAGATAAGGTACCTAACCTTATCCATCTACTATAGACTATTCAGGTTATCATTTAAACATGATCCACCTGTATGTCTCTACATACATGTTTAAATTACATAAGATAACATAGGATCTTAGTTTATTGGATTGAGTATATACACATAAAATAACAATTATTTTATTGATAACAATTTGTTTACAGAGTTTAAAAACTATGGGAATACAAGAGAGATTTAGAACACCAACCCCAACAATCTTCCATTTGTCCTAAAGCTAAGGTAGTAAAACATACAATACAAATAAAGTACAAAAATATAATAAACTAGGGCATGCGCTATACCCTAGTTATATCTCCGACTTGCCCTAGATAATATATCGCATATCCTATAGACCAAGACTTTCTAGATGACCCTCAAATACTTTAGCCCTGAGAGCCTTTGTCAATAGATCAGCAACGTTGTGCCCTGAAACAATCTTCATGACTATCACGTCACCTTGTTACACAATCTCTCGAACAAGTGGTATTTCTGCTCAATGTGTTTGACTCTTTGATGACTTCTAAGTTCCTTAGAATTTGTCACAGCACCACTGTTCTCACAATAAAGTGTGATGGGCAAAGACTTTTGGGGTTGATGCCCTAAATCTCGTAGGGCTCTATAGTTTGTAAATGTATTGAACAAACTTATTTTTTATTTAATAAAATATATGATATTTTATTCAAACTCATTGTCTATTTAATAAAATATATGATATTTTATTCATATTTTAGTTGCATTAACCACAAACCAATAAACTAACATTCAAGGTTATCTTGTAACTTAAACATGTATGTAGAGACATACGGGTGGATCATGTTTAAGTGATAACCTAAATGGTCTGTAGTAGATGGATAAAATTGGGTATCTTATCCTTGTGACACTACGAGTATGGCCTATTTGTAGGTGTTACAATTATTGTAAAGTGCTAAAAATGATCTCATCCTGATCATTAATGTATAGATATGTGAGCTGGGAGTTTGTATAAGACCGGACCACGAAATGTTTAGTCTCATTGTATAACACCGTTCATAATAGAGACTTACATTTCACCAAGATGGCCATAGGTAGCATGATCTAAATCCTGAGTGAGTTGTGAACTCCTGCTTATGAAGGTAGTACTTTAATTTGTATGGGTGAGAGTGGCCAAATCGCCAACTCAATAAGCCTACCATTTTGGGGATTCGTCTGATTGAGGATCTGGGAACACAGCTACATAAAAAGAAATTCACTTCTTCTCCAAGGTCAGGGTAAGTAGATAAATTGCTTCCTTAAGGGCTGATTCCGGTGCTTGAACAATGTGGCGCCACACCCTCTCATGGCCTGAGAGAAGTTTAATCATAGTTGGACTATTATCTATTGTTCATTAGAGGGATCAATAGTACTTAAGGAGTTAGATGTAATTACAGGGGCAAAACGGTGATTTTGGCCTAGTTGTACTTACGAGCAATTTGTGAAGGGTCATCGTACTATTGATTGGTTACATAAAATGGATACAAAAATATATCTGTAGTGCAAAGAGTGCAGCTGTTGGTCTTTAGTGGAGTATCCGATAGTTAATAGATGGTGAATAATTTAATTAAAGAGTTTGATTAATTATTCATGTATCGTTGGAGCTTCAAACTACAATTCCATGAGGCCCCCTTGGTAGCTCAATAGGATGAAATGAGAATCAGTTTTTGGATTAATTTGAATCATTCAAATTAATAGAAGGATTTAATTATATATGATATAATTAAGTTATTTCAATTATATGTGATATAATTATTATAATGTATTTGATACATTATAGCTTTATATATATATATAAATATATTAAATTTTATTTTAAAATGAGGGAGGGAGTTACAACTCCTTTCCCCTCTTTTCTCTCCACCCATATAAGTGAGTGGTTGCTGTATTTTTGGTTTTAGAAAGAGAGGCGAGAGTCTCATTCTTTGGGTTATACACACTGTGAAAAAGACAGAAAGAGTTTTGCAAGTTTTGGGTTGTTGGTGAACAATCTACAAACTTCCTCCTCTCCACTCATCTAATTTCCCTCATTCCAAAATAGCCAGAGCCCACCACTCATGGGCTCTCTGCCTGAGAATACTAAGGAAACCATTATGGTTGTGTTCGTATTCTATTCGAGGGATTCTTAAAGATAGTTTTCAAAGGTACGAGTTTCTGAAACTCTAAGTTTTTCTTTTGTTAAAGCATGCTATAATTTATGTAAATGCATATCTTGTTCTTTATTTACTGTTAAAACTTACATTCAATGAAAAATAGGAATTAGACGATCTTGCTTTCGCTCATGGTTCCCTTCAATTAGGGATCCTTCAAAGACATATTTGGAACAACTTCCAAATCAGTAAAGAACTTTTTTAGCCAGACAACCTCTTTAGCATCTTCACAAGCAGGTACGTATTCAACTTCCATAATGGAGTCTGCGATGCATTCTTGCTTGATGCTTCGCCAGACTATAGCTCCTCCGTTCAGAGTAAACACTGACCCTGATGTGGATTTTTTAGAATTCCGATCAGTCTGAAAGTCAGAATCTCCTATAAGTATCAAATCCTTAGCTTCATACACAAGCATATAGTTCCTCGTTCTCCGAAGATAATTAAGGATTGTTTTGACCGTTGTCCAGTGAACTTTTCAAGTGCTTCAAACTTGTGTTGCATTAGGTATAGATACCCCTATCTAGAATAATAATCTATGAAAGAGATTAAATGTAACGACCCGACCCCCTAGGACCTAGGTAAGGCCGTTACTAAAATAAATGCATGCAAAGAATTTAAAACGACGCTCAGTTATTTGAAATAAATGCTAATTAAAAACAAGAGAAGTTCAAAAGACATTTAATAAATGCAATTGTTAAAAACAATAGTTGTGTACCCATAAATCATAAAGGTTAATAAGTGCATATGAAAAAAAAATTCTTAATACTAATTTCAAAAACATCAAAACTAAACTATTTAGGGAAAACATGAAAGGAAACTCTAAATCTCATAAATGCACGGTAAGTGTAAAAGACTAATCCCAGGGCTCGATCACGATATTCCGCTGCGCCCATCACCGGTGCAATCTCTAACCCTTAAACTGAAAACATCAACTTAAGAAAAGAATACTATGAATAGTCATTTTAGTAAATAACACCCAGTCACTTGATTCACGTGGCGAAACACGGCATTTGTGTTTCTTTTTATGTCTGTTGGGATTATTTTTTTTTTGGTGGTTCCGTGCCTTTTTGGGGGGGGGGGGTGGGGGGGGGGTCGTGGGGGGACAGGGGGGGGGAACGAAAACACACACCAACTTGGCACGGAGGGAGCAAACTTTTCCGGCGGCTTTTTACAGGCGACAACAGAATCACCTAGCACTAAGTTTTGTGTGTATACCCACTGGGGTCAGACTAGGCATCTATGTCCTCTAGATACCCACATATGGCACATAAATGCATGTAACATATAAGAGACTGAGTCCTATCCTATTGTAGTTAAGTATGCCCACAAAACTGGTGAATCCCGAAGGAAACACAAAAACTGGTAAATCCCGAAGGAAACACAAAACTGGTGAATCTCGAAGGAAACAAAAAAACTGGTGAATCCCGAAGGAACAAAAAACTGGTGAATCCCGAAGGAAACACAAAACTGGTGAATCCCCGAAGGAAACACCAAACTGGTGGGCATCTAACTAATCAATAAGGATATTCATACAGTCCTAACGTGCTAAAATTCAACATGGTACGGTTCTAAAGCATACATAAAACAAATCCTTAACACATGGCTGTATCATATACCCATAACTCTTAACAACATATATACATCATTCCATGTATAACTTACATCATAAAGCCACAACATACAGTATGCCTCAACGCCAGCAGATTAGATCGACATATGAAAACACATACTATCACATACTAACGATCAAGCACTCAGGTGTGCATGTAAATAAATTCAGAATTTGTGCTAGAACATACTTCAGATGTCATACTGTCACAATCATCTGGCTACTATTACCATAACATACACTTATCATGCCTAGCATACAACTAGAGCCTGGCCCGTGGGCAGTTCCAGTGATAAGATTACTTACCTCGAAGTCAAGTTCAGATATTAATCGAAGCTAATGCTCTTCAACAAAATAAACCTTGAATTAAGTCCCCAAATACAGACAATAATACTAAATTTCAGTCTTTTGGAATCAGAACCCAACATAAAAATTTAAATCAGACGGTCACCCAAAACTTACCCAAACGAAACTCGCAGATTTCGACTCTAAAAATTTCCTCTTAGCAGATTTTTAGAACTCATACCAAAATGCCAATCTGAACATGATTTTAGTCCCAAATTAGTAACTTAATTTCTTATAGGTACCCTTAACCCAAAAGACAAACAGCCCAATACTCCACCCAAACTTAACCATTCCTGACGAAAAAAAATCAGTCTACTCCTCGATGAGCAATGTCCTCAAGATCCTCTGAATAACGCTTCTGCATTAAATAGTCCACAACTAATGGAATTTTAACCAAAATTGAGATGTCTCAAAAACAAAACCACACCAAGCAAACTCAGGGAAAACACCTAAAAACTAAGAATCTTACCCAAAAGAGGTGTGATGGACAGCAGCCGCGAGCGACGGTAGGTTGGGTGTCTGCAGCGTTGGAGAAGAAACGACGCCGGTGTATTGAAGAAGCAAACAGCCGGACACAAGACGAATCAGCAAACAATGTCGAACCCAACGATCTTCGATCTTAATCCGAGCACCACGCAGAACGAACGGCTTGAGAGTTTCGACGTCATCGATCGTACACGCGAACGTCGTGAAGGCAGAGGCCGTGCGAAGGCCGGCGGTGTGTGTGAGTTGCTAGAACCGCTACTAGAAAGGACGAGAGTGCGCGTTTGTGGTCGCCGAGAAGAGAAAGGATGCAAGCGGCTGGATTCGTGGCTCGGCGGCAGACGTCCGTTCACGTATCCGCCAGTCTGGGCGCAATAGTGAATCTCGGTAATGTACTGACCCACCGACGGACGTTTGAGGGTGGTGTGCTGTTGTAGGGACGGCTGTGTAGGAGTCGGCTCGGAATGAAAGATTGGGGGGTGCCCATTTTTATATTTTAATAAGAAAAACTAAATAAATAATAATATTGAATAAAGGAGAAATAGTATATGTGTTTAATATAAAGTCCTTTCCTTAAACCACTTTATACTATTTAATCACTTCCTTTTTCCAAAAAATAATATAATTCCTGCCATAGACTTTTTAAATTGCATTTGAAAATTGAAAAGTTTGTGAATAAATTCCATGACAACACTTAAATCCTCGCATTCATACTTTAAATTCGGAATTCCAAACATGCCCTTCAACTAAGGACAAATACTGAAAAGGGGAAAAGTTTTACATTAATAATAAATAAATAAAAAGGTGTGGGGTGTTACATTAAATATGTTGGGAATGTCTTAAAACTCGCAGTTTGTAAATGTTAGAAACATATTCTATTTATCAATAAAAATATTGTTGAATATTTTATTCAATAATTTTTTATTGATATTTTATTCTGTTATAAAAATCCAATAAAAAAATCTATGGTTATAATATGAATACTTTAACTTTATGTGGAGACATAAAAGTGGATCAAGTTTTAGTATATAACCAAAATAGTCTATAAGTATATGGATGAGATTAGGTATCTCATCCTGGTAATACTATTGGATGTGGCCCACTCTGTATACTGATACAAATGATGTGATCCCAAAATCAATCATGTGGAGACATGCGAGTGGAGGCATCCTATGTAAGGGATGTTTGCATAAGACCGTACCTCGAAATAGTCATTTTCTTTATAACAACCGTTTACTATTAAAACTAACTATTTCAAATTGGATGACCTAGGATAACTCGATCTTAATCCTGAGCTAACTACGAACTCCTGTTTATTTGGAATTATCCTTTGATTTGCATAGGTGAGAGTAATCCAACAACACTGCTCAATAAACCTCCCATTTTGGGGATAAGACCGAATAGATAACTGGGACCATAGTTCTGCAAGACGGAATTCACTCCTACCCGGTTTAGTGTTAGCAGATAGATTGTTCTCTTAAGTACTGATTCCTGGTCTTGAACAATGGGTCCCCACTCTCTCATGATCAAGAGGGTCATGGTTTATTAGTTGGACTATAAACCAATTGTTCAATAACGTATCAGTGGGTGCTTAAGGAGCAAAATGTATTTACAGGACTAAAACATTAATTTTGACCTAGTTGTAAATACGGAAAAAACTATGAAGGATCGATTAACTGATTATGGTTAAAGTGGACAGAAATATATCTATAGTGAGGAGAGTGCAACTATCAAGTTATAGTGGCGTGTTTCGGTAGTCACCGAATATTGATTAATTCGATCTAAATAGTTTAGCCAGTTAATCTCAAATCATTGGAGCTCATGACCTGTAGGTCCATAAGGTCCCTCTAGTAGCTCATAAAATTATATCTTGGATTAGAGAATTGAGCGGATTTGAAATGTTCAAATTTGAAATTAGGGTTTTGAATTTGAAGTGTTCAAATTCAATTTATGGTTTGATTAATTGTATTTGATACAATTAAAACGTTTAATTTTGTCAAAATTAAATGTAATTGGAGAGATTAAAATATATAAATATTGATTTAAATATTAAATTACATGAGTAGGATTCATATATAAATTAGGTGTTTGATTAATTTAATATTTGATATTAAATTATTAATTAATTAATTAATTAAATTTGTTTAACTGATTATTTAAATAATTTTGTTTCCATTTTTGAAATTCAAATTCATATTTGAAATTGGATTTATTTTTAATTTTGGTGAAAATTAAAATTGGAAAATTGAATTTGAAAAAAAGAAAAGAAAAGAAAAATAAAAGTTAGTAGATTAATCCAACATTTGTTGGATTAATCCATTAATCAACACATGTCCCGCTAGGATAGTACTGATTGAAATGTCATTCAACCTTATTCTCTTAGTGCCTGCATGAATCAAATGCTTAAAAGCATTCTCAATCTCAGATTTGAAGGCATTCATGCAATAATTTTTCTGAAAAATTTACTCTCTCTCAAACCCTCCTCACTCCTTTCACCTAATTGAGCTAATTCAGATATTTCATCTCTCAATCCAAGTTAGAGGATAGTAGAGAAGATCCTTGCGGTAGTCTACTGTTCATTTTGGAGGCCAATTTTGTGAAGAGGAGCTGAAATTGAAGAGTTACTTCAAAGGTATTGTTCATCTTGAAACCCTCTTTTGAAAATGTTTTCTTGCATTATTTTTAAGATCAAATGAAGTGTAATTAGAGTGCTTATTGATTTTGATTTCTTCTGCTGCATGTATATTTACTCTATTAAAATATTTATACCCACTTCTTGCTCTTACATTCGTCGGACCACAGAGGTCTAAATATATAAACTCCAAGGTCTTTTTGGCTCTATAACCTTTTCCAGTAAAAGGTCATTTTGTCAAGCCTTCAAGGCATGACTTACATACAGGTAAAGAGTTTTCTTCTAAACCATTTAGAAGTCCACTTTTCACCAATCTTTTCAATCATATTGAGATTAATATGACCTAATCTTGATGAGAAAGGTGGACATTTTCTTTAGGAGAAACTCTTAGTCTTTTAGTAGTTATTGTCATTATGAATATTTCAATATTTAGAACAACCTTTGTAACTAACAGCCTTAGTACATACAAGTTACATTCCATTAACCAAAGCCTATCTCCATTTCATTCTTAAAAATAAACACTTTATTTTCAGAGAATGATAGAGAATACTTTTGTTCAATTAGACAAGAAATAGAGATAAGTTCCTCTTGATATTAGAAACATATACATCATCTAATAACATATATCATTTCTTGTCTAGAAATAACGTAAGCCTACTTACGACAATGGCTGAAATGGCCTTAACAGTACCGACTCGAAGAGTCATCTCTCTAGCTACCAACTATCTCCAGGAATTAAATCCCTGATAGGAAGAACATACGTGATTAGTAGCCCCTGAATTAAGTATCCAAGCAAAATCATCATTCTCTACTAAGCATGTCTTTAAGACAAGTAAATAAAATTTACCATCATTAGTTTTCTTCCTTTTCTAGAGAGTGGTGGGATCAACTTTATACCCCTTATCATAAGTGTTGGGTTTTATGTCCTAAAAACTCGCAATTTGTAAAATGATAAACACTTTCTATTATCAATATACTTGTTATTGATCTCATAAATTGTATGAAAGTCTAAATCCAATAAACTAAGACCCATGACTATTGTATAAGAACTCGAACTTTATGTGGAGACATAAGAGTGGATCGGGTTCGAGTAAATAGTCAAAATGATCTATGGTCCATGAATGAGGTTGGGTACCTTATTCTGGTAACACCATTGGATGCGGCCTAATCCGTAGTTGTTATAAAGAGTTGTAAAGTGCTACATACGATGTGATCCTAATTCGTACATGTTATGATATGAGGAGTGGGGGCGTCCTATGCAATGAGTTTGCATAAGATTATGACCAAGAAATAAGTCACTCTTACTTTATAACGATGTTTATTGTTTAAAACTTACTATTTCACCTAGATGACCTAGGTAAATCGATCTTAATCCTGAGCTAACTATGAACTCCTGTTTATTCGGGATTGCCCTTAGATTTGCATAGTTGAGGGTTGGCTCAACAGCACTGACTCAATAAGACTCCCATTTCAAGAGTAAGACCGGATAGATAGCTGAGGACATAGGGTGCAAGACAGAGTTCACGCATACCCGATTTAGGGATAGGAGAAAGCTTGTTCTTTCAAGTACTGAATCGAGGTCTTGAATAAGGGGCCCCACCCTCTCATTGAGCTGAGAAAGTTTGGTTTAGTGATTGGATCACAAACCAGTTGTTCATTAGAGGATCAGTAGGGACTTGAGGAATAAGATGTAATCTCGGGGGTAAAACAGATATTTGACCCAGCCGTTATTACGAACAACCTGTGAAAGGTCGACTTGCTGATTATGGTTAAATCATGTGGACATAATATATCTACAGTGAGGGGAAGTGCAACTATGGGCTTTAGTGGAGTGACCCATTAGTTAACGAATGGAGATTAATTTGGTCTAATGAGTTTAGCCAATTAATCTCGGATCGTTGGAGCCCATGATCTGTAGGTCCGCGAGGTCCCTTACTAGCTCGTAACAGACTAGCTCTAGAATAGCGTGATAAGTTAATTTGAAACGTTCAAATTAGAATTAAGGGAATTAGTAATTATATGAGATATAATTATGTTTAATTTTAGAATTAAACGGAATAGGAGAATTTATATATTTAAATATGATTTAAATAATAAAGATGGATATGTGTTAAAATTAATTTAATATTTGATATTAAATTAATTAAGTTTTATTTAATAATTAATTTATGAAAATTAATTAATTTTTCATTTTTAAAATCAAATAGATTTTTTAAATCAAAATTTGATTTTTAGATAAAATTGAAAAAGGAAAAGAAAACTAAAACACTTAAATGGAAAAATGGTTTTTTCCATTATCCATCTTTGAAGTAGCTCACACATGAAGCAACCATTTGCCTTGTCTTCTTCAAGCATGAGCTATAACTCATGCAACTTTTCTCTTTGCATGTTGATCTACAATATAATGAGAAGATTGGAGTGAAAATCGAGCATGCAATCTACAAAATTTTGAGAGAAAATTCGGTTTGAAGAATGGTTCTTCAACAAGGTTGCTGCAGTGAACTTTTCTCCTTCATCTCTTGATTCAAGCTTATTTTTGAGTCCCACAACTCAATCTAGAGCACTAAGAAAATAGTGGGGAAGATCTTGAGGTGGTCTACAATAAGATATGGAGAAGATTGCAGTTGAAGAAGAAGCTTTGAAGAAGTTCTACAAGATGTATGTCTTGAAACCCATTGTTCTGCAGAAGCATACTTTATATTATGCCAAAATTAGTGAATTTGAATGCTTAGATGTTCATTGTGCTTCCGCTGTTGTTGATACAATCCTACAATAAGTTCCAAGTTTTATCTCAGAGGAAGAACCTCTTTGATTAACTTTACGAGAGTTGGCAACATTTTCCTTCTTTATTAGTCCCTTGAAATTCAATATGGACCGGAGTTTGTTTAGGGAGCTAATATTATTAGTTTCGTCGATACCAACCCTTTCTGCTCGAATTATGAGAACTTTCACTCAAACATCTCCTTTGTTGATTGCATGATCTTAAATGCATGACCATGTTCTCAAACCTTTTGGCTAAGACATTAAGTATGCTCCCCAAAATGTCAACTCCCACCTTTCATATGCATCACAAACACTTCGTGTTGTATCAAGGGTTGAGACTGGAGAACACTCCACAGTCAAGACGAAGTTAAGGTCGTTTGCCACAAAAATAGCTTTAATTGAATCTTTCCAAGTTGTATAATTAAATTCGGTCAAACAAGTAAAGGAAAATGATGAAAAAAACAGAAATTGACATTTAGTTGAAATGAAACAAATTGATCTACATTAGATTTTAGCATAACTCTAAAACATCCAATCAATTTTAGCAAAAATTAAATGACCCCATTCCACATCTAATTTTGCAATGATGTTTCAATAATTTAGGATAAAAGCCACCGAAAGGATGGTCAATCGCCCCTTCACTGAACACTCTCAACCAACCATTACACCAGAATATTTCTTATTCCTATAACAATTAGTCACTGTTAATTTGGTCGAGAAATCATTAACTAGCTTAACAATTTCTTGGAAGTGTAACCCTTCATTTTAGACCCTAGAGTTTTGCCCTAATGAACTATTCGAAGGGAAAAAACCAATTGGAACAAAAACTAAAGTGATCCTCTCCATTTATGGAGTTTGTCCTGATATTGCCCTAATGCACAAACCACCCGAAGGGGGACGCCTCGAGGTCGTGCAAGAAGGTCTCACGATCTAAATCAATGAAAGAGATCGTAGGATACGTTACACATATCCCTCTCCTACTTACTATAAATACTCTCTCCATTCACCTTGATATTGACACATGCAAACACCATCCGAAGGGGGACGCTCCCAGGGCGTCTCAAGGCCAAGCATGAGTCTCATGGTGTGAATATTAAGGGAGAATGTGTGTGAAAAAAATGACGTATCATATAGATTCATTTCCTCCCACTGAGTATTTTAAAACCTAGTTTTCTTACTTAGGTAAATTCGGTTAATTAATTTAATTAAGTAACTGTTAACTTTGCCCAAAGTAACTATTACATTGGATAGTTTAACAATAATGATTCTTGTTTATTAAACACTTTAATAAACCTTAATCATTCATTGCATGCTTATAACATAATTATCTAATTCACCTTCCAGGTCGATTCCCAGGTAGGGGAATGTCGTTTCCATTAGCTTAAAAACCTCAGCCTTAGACAAAATCTTCCTTAGACAAAGGTCCCTTATAAATAATTATATTATAAATTTAATCTTTTATTCAATCCATTTTAATCCTATTAAATAGAATTAAAAGATTAGCCTATTTCTAATCATATTAGAAATATTGTTAACATAGGTCTAATGGTGAAAGTAATTTTAAACCATTTTTTTTTAAAAAAAAAAATTAACTTATGTTAGCATGTAACTCTTTATTATAGATTTTAATTATAATTTCATTTAACTTATAACTATTATAAGGTTTAATGAAATAATTAAAACTTATTTCCATGCATCTAATGACATACTTTAAAAAATTAAAACAATTATAATTTTACTAAAGTGTTGTCATGCTTGATGCATTCCATTTTCACTACAACATACATAACTATTATATCATAAAGTAATAAAAATAAATAACATCCATTCATATATCTAAACTATATATTATAATAATTACAATATAAATAATGCATGGACATGTTATTAATGCATGCTTTCATATCATATAACAATTATATAAATGATGCATGGATATGTTTTTCATTAATAATGTAACTCTTATATTAAATTAATGAAACTATACAAAACATGCATTTATAATATAACTCTTATATTAATAAACACATGAGTATGCTAAATATTCATACAAATATATAATATAATGTTTATATTAAATATGATGCATGAGAAATGTTTATCCTAAGGTGGGATTTTAAATAATACTATATGGCATATATTATGATGTATAATTAATTTAACCATACATCAAATGTAAAAACTAAATAAAAACATAAAATTGGACTGAATTTTGACACCCCTAAAAATTAATTAAATTAATACAACTATTTTTTTTATTAATCTAAATAAAAAAATACTAAAGTACAAGAGAAAACTGCCCAAAAAAATGAAGCAAGGCTCGAACTCGCGACCACCTGGACGGAAACCACACTCGCTTACCACCTTAGAGCGTCGCGACGCTATACCCTAGTGCCATGGTGCTACAAAACCTGAGTTTCGTCTGCCTCGCGTCGAAGCACCACAATGTTAGGGTACAGCGTCGTGGTGATACATCACAGAATGTAGTGGATCTGCTTCGAACTGACACCGTTTTCCTCCGTTCTTCATCTTGATCAACAACAACACTTGCCACCATGAGACCCAGACTTTACAGACTTGATACAGTAAAATAAACGCCCAAAAAAATGGGCCCTTACATATCTTTAATCAAATTAAAGAAAATAAACCCTAAGGTGCCAAGACCCGAAAATGCCCAATTGCAAACCTCATTAAAAAAAAATACAGAGGCATTCAACACATTCATACATTCACAATGCAAAACAAAAATCCCCACCTTTACTTTAATCTTTTAATCAAATGAAAAATTAAAATCGTACGATTGACTCTAATACCAATTGAAGGGATCGAATCCCAGATGGAAGCGTGTGAATGTTGTACGTTTTAAAATCCTATCTTGAAAACCACAAAAAAACAGAGAACATGAAGAAAAAAATTCAGAATAAACATCAAATTAAGACTACAACATGCTTTGAAGAAGAAAAAGGGGATTTCGAAACTTACCCTTGAATAATTATTTTCTTCACGAATTTCCTCTCCAATCTACCGCACAAACACGAACGGATTTTCGAACCCTTCCCTCGATCCTCAAGAACACCACAATACCAAGAACCAGACACTACCACGAGACCTTCCTCATTATTCTCAAGGATGAGAACCGATGGGAAGTTGTGGGCTCGAAATAGGAATAATTTTGGAAAAGGAAGAGAATTTTTGTGATAGTTTCTCTACAAACTTTTTTCAAAGAATTTCACCAAGGGGGGGAGAGATCTTCAAAAACTCAAACACAAAGTTTGAAAAAAGGTAATATTCTGCCAAACGTAAAAAAAAATGTCCTCACTTACGTACTGAGAGGTTATAAGAGATTAAAGGGGAGGAAGTTATTAACTTCCTCCCTTTTATTTAATTTTTAAATTAATTTAAATTTTAAATAAAAAAATTAATAAAACCAATTTTATTTATATCACATATAACATATAACTAATAGTTTATATTATATCACATATAATATAACCTATGGTCTATAAATCTCTCACAAAACCTATAGAACTAATATGAATCGAATTCACATTAACTGTAACCTATAACCTTTATATGAATAATATTCATTATTCATATAATTAATATTTGAATCATATTAAAATATTTATTTATCCTACTAAAACTTTATAATATAATGTGTCATATACTTTATATTAGGTACATCTTATATAATTAATTCCCTTTAATTAATTTGAACATTTCAAATTAATCCAAAATTAATTTGATTCTCATTAATCCCAATTAAGCCAACGAAGGGATCTTATGGATCTATAGGCTGAGACTCCAATGATACTTGATTAATCAATTAAACTCTTTAATTAAACTAATCAACCTCCATTAATTGTCTGTCACTCCACTAAAGACCAACAGTTGCACTCTTTGCACTATAGATATATTTTTGTGTCCATTAGATATAACCAATCAATAGTTCGTTGACCTTTTAACAAATTGGTCATAAATACCATTAATCCCTCTAATAAACAATTAATTGTAGTCCAATTATAATCGAACCCCTCTTTAATCAGGAGAGGGTGAGGCACATCATTATTCAAGCCCCGGAATCCATCCTTAAAGGAGTAATTTATCTATTTATCCTACCAATAGGGAATGAGTGAATTCCTTCTTGTGTAATTGTGTTCCCAACTCCCCAATTAGATGAATCCCCAAAATGATAGACATATTGAGTCGGTGAAACTGGTCACTCTCATCCATGTAAATCAAAGGACCACCCTCATAGGCAGAAGTTCACAACTCACTCAAGATTCAAATCAAGTCACCTATGGTCACCTGGTGAAATATAAATCTTTGCTAGCAACGATGTTATAAAGAGAGACTATTCATTTCGTGGTCCGGTCTCATACAAACTCTTTATATAGGATACCCCTACTCACATGTCTTCACATGAATGATTAGGATCAAATCATTCGTAGTACTTTATAACACTTGTAACAACTATAAAGCAGGTCGTATCCGTAGTGTCACCAGGATAAGGTACCCAATCTTATCCATCTATTACATACCGTTCAAATTATCATTTAAACATGATCTACCTATATGTCTCTACATACATGTTTAAATTACATAAAATAACCTAGAATCTTAATTTATTGGATTGAGTACATGCACATAAAATAACAATTATTTTATAAATAGCAATCCATTTATAGAGTTTACAAACTACGAGAATAGAAGAGAGATTTAGGACACCAACCCTAACACCGAATACCCCCACTCACATGTCTCCACATGAACGATTAGGATCACATCGTTTGTAATACTTTACAACTATTGTAATAATTATAAAGTAGGTCGTATTCGTAGTGTCACTTTGATAAGGCACCCAACCTTATCCATATATTATAGGTCATTTAGGTTACTACTTAAACATGATCTATCTGTATGTCAACCACATGTATACTTACGTTACATAAAATAACCTTGGATTTTAGTTTATTGGATTAGGTTAATGCAAACTAAATTTCGAATAAAATAACTTTTATTTTATTAAATAAATAATTTATGTACAAAATTTACAAAGTACGAGACCCACAAGATTTAGAGCACTAACCCCAATAATACCTATGGTGTGGGAGTGTCTAGATGTCTTTCCTGAGGAGTTATCAGGGTTACCACCTGATAGGAAGGTGAAGTTTACCATTGGCATAATTCCAAGGACAGCACCAATCTTTCAAGCTCCTTATAGAATGGCACCAAATGAGTTGAAAGAGTTGAAAACTCAATTGCAGGAATTGGTTGATAAATGGTACATTCTGAAGGAATTGAATTCCTCAGAAGAAGCACTTGAACGCGTGTACTTTCAAAATTTGTTTAGGAAATCAAGGAGAAACAGAGAAATATACAATATACAGGATAAACACAAAACTGAAAAGCATTTTGTACAAAGGATAGAAAGATTAGAAGAACTAACCCTTGAAGACTGTCTTCAAGCAATTTCTCTCTACAACTCACGAACAACCACAAACTCCTCTACAAAAACTTCTCCCTCGAACTCAACGTACTATCGGACACCACTATTGGGGCTTCCTTTCTACTCTTCAGAATAAGAATCAAAGATATGTGGGCTCCTTGATTTTGGTAAGAGAACTCAATTTGACAGAGGGAGACATATATTTGTTTTTTTTTAATTGAGAGGAAGATGAGTGAAAGATATCTACAGAAGAACTCGCTTCCTCTGTATATCATTATCACAGCAACATCATGTGTATCACTCATTTGAGGGAAGTTGTTAACTCCCTTTGCTAACTGCCAGGAGTTAACATTAACATTTAATTTAATATTAAATTAAATCACATTTAATTTAATTTATATTAATTAATCCAAATATTTAATTAATGTCACTGAATTATATTCAAATGTATTTCCTCTCATATATCATAATTTTAATATGAATCTCATTCATATCAAATTTAACTTATGGTTTTAATATGAGTCTCATTCATATTAAATTTAACCTACAGTTTATTTATATTTGAATCTTATTCAAATACATTATTCTCTCATATAACTTATAGATTTAATATGAATCCTATCCATATTAATTTTAACTTATAGTTTTATATGAATCTCATTCATATAAATTAATATTTGAATTTTATTCAAATATTTATCTTTCGCATAATAAAGTATAATTTTGAATCTCAATCAAAATTAACTTTATATTATAATGTATCTATTACACTATTAATTGTATCTTATACAATTAATTTCCTTATTTAATTTGAACAATTCAAATTAATTCAAAACTAATTTATTCTTATTTTTATCCTTAGTGGGCTAGCAAGGGGACCTAACAAACCT
This sequence comes from Benincasa hispida, assembly GCF_009727055.1. Classification (NCBI taxonomy): domain Eukaryota; kingdom Viridiplantae; phylum Streptophyta; class Magnoliopsida; order Cucurbitales; family Cucurbitaceae; genus Benincasa; species Benincasa hispida. The sequence goes on along the minus strand of NC_052352.1, from coordinate 12,204,617 downwards.
ACATATTAGAAGCTCCAATGATACGGGATTGATTAATTAAACTACTTAATTAAATTAATCAACATTCATTAACTGCAGATCACTCCATTAGAGACCCACAACTGCATTCTTTGCACTGTAGATATATTTATGTGTTTATAGATATAACCAATCGACATTAAGTCGACCCTTCACGAATCGCTCGTAACTACAATTGGGTCAAATTACCCTTTTACTCCTATAGTTATATCTAACTCTTTAAGTATCACTAATTCCTCTAATGAACAAACAATTTATAGTCCAACTATAAACTAATCCATCGTGGGCCAGTCAGAGGGTGATGCTGTAGGAAATCAAACACGAGGATTTCCATGAGCAGTGGAAGGATCATTCCAAATTACAATCATATATGAACATTACAATTACAATCATGAACAGAAACATACGGTTATGCAAAATACAAAAATTACAGCATGTTATACAAAAGATCAAGGACAAGAGCAACACACTTTTGTAGACGCATCTTCAAATTCCTTGATCACTAACGCTCAATCACAACAACACAGCAACACATGAACGCTCGTCCAACACGACCGCTACACTGCACGAACACCGCGCACTCGAACTAAGCGATCGCCAAGGTCACAAACACCCCGAACACCACGAACGGCCTCCACAGAACCTTGACAGTGTCGAGTTGAGTATGACACCACCAAGAAGGTTGCCTTGGTATTCTTAGTATGAGAAACTAGAGGGTGGGCTCTGTGTGAACTTGGTTTAAGGCAAAAAATCGGAGGAATCACAATCGTGTAAACGATTGAGCAAGTGGGAGATGGAAAAACCTATCGTATAGGTCGATGCCCGATCGTTTAGGAAAAGTTATGTGATGGTCTAGCAAAAGCTATGCGATCGTTTAGCTCATCGCTTAGCTGAGTGTCTATCGCCTATGAACACTCCACGATCGTTTAGCTCACTCCAAGCTGTTGCTTAGTAAATCTTATTTATTTGACAACTCTCCGTGAGAATTTTTCGAGAATGGAATTCTCAAATCAACTTCTTTTTAAAACTTACTAAAATTATAAAAATATTTTTCCTTTTATCTCACGGTTACCATGAAACCACCAATAACCTCTCACTCAATTGGTTATTAGAGAAAATGTGATAATTATCCAATAATTAATATTATTATAAATATAAATGATAACTAACTTATCATACTATATTTATAACCTATAGTTTTAATATTTCATCTCATGAAACATACAAACCATAGCTCTTTTTCTTTTCCATGGCACTTAATGTAAATCTCATTTACATTAATCCTCCACTTGATGGTATCTCATACACCATAGTGATCAATATCATATATAATCAAATTACCTCTTGTCAATTTGAATATTTCAAATCAACACCAAGAACTGATCCTCAACTTGAATCCATTGAGCTACCAAGGGGACCTTATGAACTTGTAGCTTGAAAGCTCCAGCGTACATGAATAACTGACTAAACTCTTTAGTCACTAGATTCCACCATCTGTTAACAGGCACTCCACTAAAGCCGACAACTGAACTCTCCTTACCATAGATATATTATGTGTCCATCTTAACCAATCAACAGTGCGACAACACTTCACATATCACTCGTAAGTACAACTCGGCCAATAACCGTTATGCCCCTGTAGTTTACATCTAACTCCTTAAGTACCACTGAATCCTCTAATGAACATAAGTCATAGTCCTTCTATGACTGAGTTCTCTCTTCCAAAGAGAAGTTGTGGCCACTATGTTCAAGCCCCAAAATCAGCCCTAAAGGGAGCAATCTCTCTACTTACCCTACTTTGGGGAAGAAGTGAATTCCATCTTGTGTAAGTTGAGTTCCCAGCTCCCAGATCAGACAATTCCCCAAAAAGGTAGGCATGTTGAGTTGGCAATCTGACCATTCTCAACCATACTAATCAAATGACCGCCCTCAAAGGCAGAAGTTCCCAAAACACTTAAGATTAGGGTCGTGTCACCTATGGTTGTTTAGGTGACATGTAAGTCTCCAGTATCAACGACATTATATAAAGAGTCTAGTCATCTCGTGGTCCGGTCTTATACAAATTCTTTGTATAGGACACCCCCGTTCACATGTCTCCACATGAATGGTCAGGATCTACCATCTGTAGTAGTTTACAACGCTTGCAAATCTCTACAAAGCGGGTCGTATATGTAGTGTCACAAGGATCGGGTATCCCACCTTAATCCTTATACTACAGACCTATCTAGGTTATCACTTAAGGCATGATTCACTTGTATATCTCACATACATGCTTAAGTTTACATAAGATAACTATGGAGCTTTGTTTATTGGATATGAGTAAATGCTAGAATGAAATAACAGTTATTTTATTCATAAAACAATGTGTATAATTACAAACAACAAGACTCCGGGAGAATTAGGACACCAATCCCAACAGATGCCACATTATTCAAGACCAGGAATCAACTATTAATGGAATAATTCATCTACTTACCCTAAAGACGAGAATGAGCGAATTCCATCTTATGTAGCTGTGTTCCCAACTCCCTACTCGAACAAATCCCTAAAATGGTAGGCTTATTGAGTCGGTGAATTTTGTCACTCTCACCCATACAGATCAAAGGTCGCCCTCATAGACAGAAGTTCACAACTCACTCAAGATTAAGGTCGAGTCACCTATGGTCATCTTATGAAATGTTAATCTCTTCAATCAACGGTGTAGTAAAGAGAGACTAATCATTTTATGGTCCGATCTTATACAAACTCTTTATATAGGATACCCCACTTTGCACATCTCTACATGAACGATTAGAATCAAATCGTTTGTAACACTTTACAACTATTGTAATAATTACAAAGTGGGTCATATCCGTAGTATCACCAAGATAAGACACCCAACTTTATCCATTTACTATAGACCATTTAGGTTATTACTTAAACATGATCCACCTATATGTCAACCACATACATGTTTAAGTTACATAAAATAACCTTAAATATTTCTTTAATGAATTATTGCATATATAAAATAATCAACCATTATTTCAAATAATATATAATTATGAGGCTTTAGGGCATGCATCCTAATACATTCAACCTAGTGTATCCTTTTGGGGTGCACCAATGTCGTTCGTGAAGAAGAAAGACGATACACTACAATTATGTACGGCAGCTAAACAAAGTAACAATACGTAACAAATATATGTTATCCCGTATTGATGACTTGTTTAATCAGCTTAAGGATGCTTCGATGTTCTCTAAGATTGACTTACGATCAGGGTATCATCAGCTGAAGATTAAGGAGTCAGATGTTCCAAAGACAACTTTCAAGATAAGATATGGACACTATGAGTTTCTAGTGATGTCATTTAGATTAACCAATGCCCCAACGGAATTCATGGATCTCACGAATTGAGTGTTCCATCCATACCTTGACCAGTTTGTGATTGTGTTCATTGATGATATACTGGTATACTCTGAGAGTAAGGAGAAACATGTTCAACACCTCAGGATTGTATTACAAACATTATGTGATAGGAAATTGTATGCCAAATTCAGTAAATGTGAATTTTGACTGGATCAAGTTGTATTTATATGTAGAAAATTGTAAGATATATTTTTATTTAATTAAATTCACATATCGAATTAATATTAAGAATATTTGGAAAATTATATATCTAGTAAAAAAAATGTAACAAATAACAAAAAAAAATCATAAAATGAAGATTTTTTTTCTTAGAACGCTTTATCACAAAAATTACTGGAAAATGAAGTTTTGTTCTCTGATGATCCTCCAAATTTGGAGGAATTGAAAGTTGAATTGTTGAAGAAATGCAGTGACATTCTATTGGTTGCTAAGATGATGGAGGAGATTTAATTAAAAAAAATCATGATAGAGGAAAAATACAGAGCAACAACAGAAAGACGAATAAGATGATGATGACGAAATTCATGGAGAAAAATTAGGATTAAAATTTTTTTATTTCTTATTTTATTTAACCATATTCCTGCAAGAAATGTAGTGGGTTAATTGTTGTTCATTACAAAAAAAAATAATAATAATAAAAGAAAGAATAAAAACTTTAAAAAAGAAAAGAAAAAATTGCAATCCATATTTTATTCAAACAAAGATGGATAGAATTATTGAATTTCAAATTTTCAAAATAAAAATAGTAATCATAAAAACAGATTATTTAGGTCTCGTTTGGTAACTATTTCGTTTTCTGTTTTTAATTTTTGAAAATTAAGCCTATTTCTTCTCCATTTTATTACAATTATTTGCATCTTTCCTAAGTGCAATAGTTGAATGCTTAGCCAAATTCCAAAAACAAAAACAAGTTTTCAAAAGCTACTTTCTTTAGTTTTCAAATTTTGGTTTGATTTTTTAAACGGTTGGTAAAAAGTAGATAACAAATGAAAAATTTTGGAGGTGAAGTTTTGTCTATATGCTTAATTTTCAAAAACAAAAAACCAATAACCCAATAGTTATCAAACGGAGTCTTATAGTTCAAAAACCTACACCAAATATCCTGAATATATGAATTGTCCGTACTCCAAACACAAACATATAAATTCAGACAAAATAACTTTACACTCTAAACACAAACATATAAACTCCAAACATCATATCTCAACTTAACATCTCAATCAGTTAGTTGTCTTGTGAAATATAAACATAACTTTTAGTTTTTAAAACTTAAAACTTTATTTTATTTTCTTAATCTAAATTGACTTTTTATAATGTTCCTCATGGTAAAATTTAAACTTCATTTTGTGTTTTGAATACTCTATAAAGTACGACTTCATATATTAAGACTACCATTAATATTTAAAGAGGTTAGGCGGGGAAGGAAAAAGATTGGGCGACTTCGATTTTTAATACTTAATTTGTGGATTGGTCAATGTTCTATGTTTTCAGTCTAATATATGGTCAACGGTGAGAGGATGGGAAGAAGAATAATAAATGTTTGGGTGAAAGCAAAAGGGAAAAAGAGGAGTTAAAGAGAAAACAAGAAAGTTAGAAAAGATAATAAAAGAAGTTCGGGTACATGAGTTGGATTGGATTGTATAGTTTTTTTGGACCAGCTCGAAAATTCGAGTTGGCCAAGTTAACAATCCGTATAAGATCTTCAATCCAACTTTTAAAATTCGAGTTAGATTGGATTGAGTTTGTAGATTATTGTTTTTTTCTTTAGTTTAAAATACTTAAATTTATCTACAACACATATCTAATAACTAAAATTTCATAAAATTTAAATGATAAATACCAAATAGCTATAATATCTATCACAAACTTTAAACAAAAGCAAACATTCCTAAAGGAGAAACATTAAAAATTCACAAATCATCAATCATAAAAGAAATAATTCGAGTTGGGCTGGATCAACAAAAAAAATTATTCAAATCAAGACCCATAATAAATTAAAGGTTTTTTTTTACATAAAATATCCTCTTTGGGTCACGTATTTCAAAAATGTCTTTGAATTTGATTTTTTCGAGAAAGACTTTTAATATTATTTTTGGACAAATTTATTTTTTTTATTTTTTTTATTCTTGATTTTTATATATATTTACCTATTTTCAAAACTTTCTTAATGATTGAAAAAGAAATTGCATTTATTATGGAGAGAGAAGATACATTTAATAAGATTTTTTTCATATTTTTCAAATTGAGAGAGAAAATGCATTTATTCGTTGAGATTTTTCCTTTTATTTAATCTAATTGTGAGAGAAAATGCATTTACTGAAATTTTATTTTCTATATTTCGTTGGTTTCACTTTTTTTTTTTTTTTTTTTTTACAAATTCATGGTTATTTAAAATATATCTTAGAATATTTTTATTAGGTATTTGAAAATATTCTAAACAGTATATGAAATATACCACATTGAATAAATTAGAGATTGATTCAATTTTTTACATAAATCACCATATAATCAAATATATGAAATATACCATAATATATAAATAATATTGGCTTAATGTTCGACTTGAATCGCAATATATATCATAAATTTCATTTACAGTGTATATATCCATTTAATTAATCAGATTTCCCAACACAACAAAATTTGATATATCACAATACATAAAATTTAAATAAAAAACTCTCAATTAATCTTTATATTCTTACAAATACCTTGATATATTGTCAATATACCTTGGAACATATACAAAATTAAGTTAATAGATATTACAATATACAAAATTAAGAATATATATTGTCTAATCGATTTTTTTTATCAGTTATCCCACAATATATAAATCACATATAGACTTAATATTCAATATAAATCATAGTATATATCAAATAAACAACGGTATATACCACAGTATATAATTCACATATATCAAATAAAGGAATGCTTGAGGTTATAACATATATATTTAGGATTTAAAAAAAAAAAAAAAGGTTCTCCTCGGTCTTGGTGCAGCAGATTGGTATAGGCGGCTTTTGACCAAATCCGACGAGCAAACGAGATGTAAGACATTAATATAATATAACCCGCCTTTTATGTCAAAACCCCTAAATTAAACCAAATTCATCAAAAAAAACAAAAATAACCCAATCAAACTTTTATAGATTGGATTGAGTAGTCCAGATCATTTGAATCGTATGGTCATTTAAACACTCCTACATAGAACTACAAAAACTTATTTTGAAAAATGAAGAGATACTTTATTTGTACCAAAAAATTTGGATATATTCGTGATTATGACGTTGGCAACGTCAATAATAGTTTCTTAACCAATTTTTAGAGGCTGGTAGTGTTGGGGTTTGTGCCCTAAAGTCTCATGTCCAGTAGTTTGTAAACAACTTTGTACGAACACTTGTGATGTATAATATAAATGATATTTACTTTACTGCTTGACTTTGCACATTTAGATTTCACCACAAACCAATAAACATAAAATCCTTGGTTATTTGTCTGTGACTCAAGCATGTATATGGTGACATACAAGTGGATTATGTCTTGAGTGATAACCAAAATGGTCTATAGTATATGGATATAGGAGGAAAATCTTATCCTAGTAACGCTACGGATGCGGCCCGCTTTGTGGAATGGTCACAAGTATTGTGACTTGTTACAGATGATCTGATCATGATCATTTGTGTAAAGGACATGCGAGCGAGGGCGTCCTATACAAACGAGCGGGGGCATCCTATACAAAGAGTTTGTATAAGACCTGACCACGAAGTGTTAACGTCTCGTTATATAACACCATTCATAACTGAGATTTCACTTCACTAGGATGATTATAGGTAACATGACCTCAATCCTGAGTGAGTTGGGAACTCCTGCCATTAAAGGCGGTCCTTTGATTTGTATGGGTGCGAGTGGCCAGAACGCAAACTCAAACCTACCATTTTGGGGATTTGTCTGATTTGGGAGCTGGGAACTCAGCTACACAAGATGGAATTCACTCCTTCCCTGAGGCATGGGTAAGTAGATAGATAGCTCCCTTAAGGGTTGATTCTAGGGTTTGAACAATGTGGCACCATGCACCTTCTCATGGCCCGAGAGGTGTTCACACATAAAAGGACTATGTTGTATTGTTCATTAGAGGGATCAATGGTACTTAAGAAGGAAGATGTAATTATAGGGGCAAAACGGTAAATTGGTCTGCTGTAATTACGAGCATCTGTAAAGGGTCATCGTATTAATAATTGGTTATATCAATGGACATAGAAATATATCTATGGCAAGAAGAGTTCAACTGTCGGTCTTTAGTGGAATGGCTAGCAGTTAACGGATGGTGGATATCGTGATTAAAGAGTTTAGTCAGCTATTTACATACCGTTGGAACTTCGAGCCATAGGTTTATAAGGTCCCCTTGGTAGCTTGGATACAAGTTGAGAGTCGGTTTTTGGGTCAATTTGAAATGTTCAAATTGACAAGGGGGAGTTCGATTATATATGATATAATTGAACGAGTTAATTAAATATGATATAATTAAATTTATGTATGAGATACATTAATTTGGAGGAAATTGGACATAAATATGATTTATATCTAGTAGAGAAAAAAATATTATAATTAATTTTTTATATTAATTTATAAATTATGAATGTGATAAAATCACATTAATTGGACGGTCATAAAGGAAATGGAAAGGCACCTCTTCGTTTAAAATAACGGATGAGTGCATTATAAATAGCAAACGATATGTTGATCTCAGTGTGTGTGGGTATTGTGAAAAAGATAGTATCATCGTTTAGAAAATCAGTGCCTATACGATAGGACTGCACGATCGCTTACATATACGATATTGCTAAGCAATCGCATACCAATTACACCGTCGCGCGCTATTATCTAAACGATCGTTTACCTTTTTACTAAGTGATCGTTTTCCCGGTATTTACTAAATGATCATATAGACGATCGCTTAGTTTTTCCTACGCGATCGTTTTGGACGATCACTCACCCTTTTCCTACACGATCGTATAGACGATCGTTTAC
>NC_052352.1:12131427-12195741 GCF_009727055.1 Benincasa hispida | reverse complement strand
ATTATGAAAGTATGTTTGAATGTATATGTGGTAATTCTGTCACAATGAATTGGAAAGATCCGCTTCCGCTCGTAGGTACTCTTGAATAAGAGTTCCTTCAATTGGTATCAGAGCACCCGGTTTTCTAATATTCCAATTCATTGCTGCAAAAAAATTGCAAATACATTCTTGATGGGTGCATTTCTACACTGTTTAATCATTAAATTGTTGTGGATGTTTTCGTGGATGTTAGTCTCGGTTTGTTTTAATTCTTTTACATTTGCAGTTGTTTGTAAAGTCACCTACGGTTTTGGGCATTAATAATCGTTATCGAGTCTGTATTCAAAGTCTGTATGAGTTTGGAATTGTTCACGAAGAAAATCAGAGCAAGCGTTGTGGTTCTTCGAGGAAGGTATGCGATCAAGTGTTGGATCATATCGTGCAGACGATGGGGAATGCGAACAAGTGTTGATCGCATCGTGCAGTCAATGGAGTACGCGATCGCTGTTGATCGCATCAGTTAAACGATGGGATATGCGATCAAGTGTTGATCACATCGTGCAGTTGATGGGGTACGCAATTGCTGATGATCGCATTATGTAGACGATCGGGTAAGCAATCAAGGGTTGATCGCATCGTGTTGAAAATCGGTTACGCGATCACTGAGTATCAGGTCGTGTAGTCGAGGTGATGCTCGTATATCGCTTAATGCACACGCCTGGTCAATCGTTTAGGTCAGCAAGCTTCATCGCTTAGTAACTGACTAAACGATCGTTTAGTAACGCAAGGTAAATCGTTTACCTAACGTCGCATTAAGTGATCACATAGACGATCGTTCTAGTCAGCAAGCTTCATCGCTTAGTAACTGACTAAACGATTGCTTAGTAATGCAAGGTAAATCGTTTACCTAATGTCGCGTTAAGTGATCGCATAGACGATTGTTTTTCTCAGCAAGCTTCATCGCTTAGTAATTGACTAAATGTTTGCTTAGTAACGCAAGGTAAATCGTTTACCTGACGCCACGTTAAGTGATCACATAGACGATCGTTTTGGTCTGCAAGCTTCATTGCTTAGTAACTGACTAAACGATCGCTTAATAACGCAAGGTAAATCGTTTACCTGATTGCACACATCGGTTAGACGATGAGATGCTCGCATATTGTTTAACGCACGCGCACACTAGACGATCGTTTAAGTCAGCAAGCTTCATCACTTAGTAAATGACTAAACGATCGCTTAGTAATGCAAGGTAAATCATTTACCTGTTGTCGCGCTACGCGATCGCATAGACGATCAGGCTTCGCTGCCTCATTGTTGTCTTACCGATCTTTAACTTATGCTCTATGTTAGTTCGCTTGACGATCGTCTACCCTACGGCATTACTACACGATGGAGTCCTCTTGGCAGTTCAAGACCCGTTCGCCTGTGAACCAGTTTGCTCGATGAAAAATGTAAATAGATAGGGTTATTTCAATTCTGGTTTTGTAAGGCTGCATCCCGATCCATAAATCCTTCATTTTTTACATGCGATGTGGTTTTTTAATATGTCATAATATGGTAATGCACAATATAGATAAATCCCACCCTTAAGTCATGCATATTTTCTCTTTATTATAGTGTGATAATTAGAGAAGATCTTCATGCATCATATAATATAAGGGTTATATTATGTAGCTTAATTTATCTTGTTTTACATTATATTTATAAGCATTATAAATACTTCGTTTGTGGGATGAGTGTTTTTAGTTTTTATTCTTATAGAATGGTTATAAATGAAATTAGAACTAAAATAATTAGTAAATATCAATATGTAGCAAGTCTATATATAGTAGACCTTTTGTCGAAGGCGGATTCTGTCTAAGCTGGGGTATTTAAGATGACGACAACGGAACACCCCTACCTGTGAACCTACCTGGAAAGGTAATTTAGATAGATTTGATGCATGCAAACTAAGATCAGTCCATTAAAGAGTTTAATGTGACTACTTGGATTTTTTTATTTCAAAGACAAAAGTTGTTTTTTAGCAAACTTTATAAATGACTTAGATCATAATCAGTAGTCGGATTGTCTAGGTTAATAAACCCCTAGGTAGAATATTCAGTGGGAGGTTCTTGGGGCATTTGATGCTTCATTTTCACCTCTCACGTTTCTCCTTTATAGTCCACACCGTGAGATCTACCCTCGGCCTCGAGGCATCTTTGGCGTGTCCCCCCAATGGATGGTGTTTGGGTAGGTCAATATCAAGGTGGATGGAGAGAGTGTTCATAGTAAGTGGGAGCGAGAAGTGCGACAGCATATCCTTTGGTCTCCCTCATTGGATTGAATAAAGTTTCTGCGCATCGCCTCGTGGCACCCTGGGTGTATCCCCCTATAGGATGATTGTCTTGCACGTTTCTTTATTTGGTCTTCTGTAAGAGGATAAGGTTACTTAGTCTCTTGTCCTAATCTGTCTTTACCCTACGGTAAGCACATTAGGGCGAGACTCTGGGGCCGAAAACGAGGGGTTACACTTATGCAAAATTGTTAAGGGTTAACTATTCTGGACCGAAAAAATGGGGGAGCTATTAAGTTTAGTTTCAAGAGTTGGTTCTACCTAATGGTTAAGATTGTCTCATCACAGTGAAGAGCCATCCGATCACCCTACCGGTGATGTTTGTCCTGCCTCACTGAGGCATCATTGCAAAATAGAAGTCTTTTCACTTAGGGTACTTGGAATCTGTTTTGTTAAAAATTAATTGGTTAATTAAAAAGTGGTTTTTGTAAAGTCTTATAAAAGGTTATTCGTTTTTTTCTTCAGCAACGATTTTTTTAATAGCATCAGCCACTATCAATTTGCTTAGCGTCGAAAAACTGAATGGCCAAAACTATTCAAGTTGGAAACATATGCTCACAATGATACTCATCATTGAGGATCTCAAATTTTTCCTAACGGAGGAATGTCCTCCTATTCCACCTCAGGATGCTACTCGAAATGTTTGGGCGGCGTACGAGCGTTAGACACGGGCAAACGAGAAGGCCCGAGCCTATATTCTGGCCAATCTTAGTGACGTGTTGGCCAAGAAATACGAGTCTATGGTCTCAGCACATGAGATCATGGAGTCCATGTGAGGAATGTTTGGACAGTCATCTAGATAGCTCAAGCATGAAGCTCTAAAACACATCTTCAGCTCCAAAATGGAGGAAGGCACCTCTGTTCGTGAACACGTGCTGAATATGATGGTCCACTTTAACGTGGCAGAGATGAATGAGTCTAAAATCGATGAAGGTAGTCAGGTTAGCATTATCCTGCATTCATTGCCGAAGAACTTCCTCCACTTTGTCAGCAATGCGATTCTTAACAAAGTGGAATACTCCCTTACCACTCTCCTCAACGAGTTGTAGACTTACCAATCCTTACTAAAAAAAAGGAGAAAAGGGGAGGTGAGGCAAATGTTGTCTCATCCTATAAAAGGTTCTATTGAGGTTCGACCTCAGGAACAAAGTCTGCACCTTCAACTTCTAACTCTGGAAAGGGGAAGAAGAAGAAGGGTGGTAAAGGGAAAAGGAATGCACCTGCTAACCTGCCACCTGTCGCCCAGAAGAAGCGTCCACCGCTGGTTGGAAAAGGAAAATGTTTCCACTGTAACCAGGACGAACACTGGAAGAAGAATTGTCCTCGTTATCTAGAGGAAAAGAAGGCTGCCAAGGCTAAGGCTAAGGTAGTAAAAGGGGATTAGATCCTGGCGACAATTGGAGGCTGGTGAGATGACGTTGCGAGTAGATATCGGGTACGTCATTTCAACTGTGGCAGTGGGAGACATCAGTTTACTTTACAAAATAGGTTTCTTAGATGTCTTTGTAGTTCCTGAACTATAAAGGAACCTTATTTCTGTAAAGTGTATGTTACAATACAATTACACCATTTCTTTTAAATTGAATAAAGCATTTATTCGTAAGGATGGTGTTGCAATTTGTACAGCTAAAATGGAAAAAACTTTTATGTGCCAAGACCTTTAGCCGTAAGTTCCCTCCATAACATAGAGATGTTTAAAACTGCCGTAATTCAATCTAAATGCCAACGAATTTCTCAATTGTGTTCCTTCTAAGAGTGTTGCAAGAACACCTCTGGAGTTATGGAACGGGTGTAAAGCTAGTTTTCATCACTTTTGCATATGGGGTTGCCCAGCATATGTGCTTAATGCAAATCCCAAGAAGTTGGAATCACGATCAAAGTTGTGCCTCTTTGTAGGCTACCCCAAAGGTACACGAGGAAGTTACTTTTATGATCCATCCGAAAATAAGGTGTTTGTTTCCACAAATGCTACTTTCCTGGAGGAGGATCATACCAGGGAACACAGTCCACGTAGTAAAGTCATATTAAGTGAACTTTCCAAAGAAATTACTAAAACTTCAACAAGAGTTGTTGAAGAACCTGATTCATCAAACAGAATTGTTGGTGATAGTTCATCTGGTAGGTCGATTCCATCTCAAGAGTTGAGGGAACCTCGATGTAGTGGGAGGGTTACGAACCCGCCTGATCGCTATCTGGGTTTCACGGAAATCCTAGCTATGGTGACAGATGGCGACGTTGAGGATCTGTTGTCCTATAAAAAGGCAATGGAGGATGTTGATCGGGATGAATGGGTCAAAACCATGAATCTCGAGATGGAGTCGATGTATTTCAACTCGGTATGGGATCAGACTTTCTCACATGTTGCCATGTTAAAGTCGATCCGCATGATAATGCATCGAGGTGATGTAATCGTCACGAAGATCGCCTCGGAGAAAAACGTTGCTGATTTGTTTATGAAGGCTCTCACGGCTACAGTGTTTGAGGGTCACCTTCATAGCATGGTCTACGGGACCGCCCGCGGCTAGACTAGGGTAAGTGGGAGATTTTGTTGCACTGGGTTTTTATGCCCTAGTTTATTGTTTTGTGTCTGTTTACTTGTACTCCTCACTTCGATTTAGGACAAGTGGGAGATTGTTGGGGTTTGTGCCCTAAAGTCTCGTGTCCAGTAGTTTGTAAAAAACTTTGTACGAACACTTGAGATGTATAATATAAATGATATTTACTTCACTACTTGATTTTACACATTTAGATTTTACCACAAACCAATAAACATAAAATCCCTGGTTATCTGTATGTGACTCAAGCATGTATGTGGTGACATACAAGTGGAGCATGTCTTAATTAATAACCAAAATGGTCTGTAGTTATGCGAGCGGGGGCGTCCTATACAAAGAGTTTGTATAAGACCTGGCCATGAAGTGTTAACGTCTCGTTATATAACACCGTTCATAACTAAGACTTAACTTCACTAGGATGACTATAGGTAACATGACCTCAATCCTGAATAAGTTGGGAAATCCTGCCATTGAGGGGGGTTCTTTGATTTGCATGGGTGAGAGTGGCCAGAACGCCGACTCAAACCTACCATTTTGGGGATTCGTCTGATTTGGGAGCTGGGAACTCAGCTACACAAGATGGAATTCACTCCTTCCCCAAGACAGGGGTAAGTAGATAGATAGCTTCTTTAAGGGTTGATTCCAGAGCTTGAACGATGTAGTGCCACGCACCTTCTCATAGGCCGAGAGGTGTTCACACATAGTAGTACTATGTTGTATTGTTCATTAGAAGGATCAATGGTACTTAAGGAGGAAGATGTAATTATAGAGGTAAAACGGTAAATTGGCCTGCTGTAATTATGAGCATCTGTGAAGGGTCATCGTACTGATGATTGGTTATATCCAATGGACATAGAAATATATCTATGGCAAGAAAAGTTCAACTGTCGGTCTTTAGTGGAATGTCTAGCAATTAACAGATGGTGGATGTCGTGACTAAAGAGTTTAGTCAGCTATTCACGTACCGTTGGAGCTTCGAGCCATAGGTCCATAAGGTCCCCCTTGGTAGCTTGGATAAAAGTTGAGAGTCAGTTTTTGGGTCAATTTGAAATATTCAAATTGACAAGAGGGAGTTTAATTATATATAATATAATTGAACGAGTTAATTAAATATGATATAATTAACTTTATGTATGAGATACATTAATTTGGAGGAAATTGGATATAAATATGATTTATATCTAGTAGAAGAAAAAATATTATAATTAATATTTGATATTAATTTATAAGTTATGAATGTGATAAGATCACATTAATTGGACGGTTATAAAGGAAATGGGAAGGTGCCTCTTCGTTTAAAATAACAGATGAGTGCATTATAAATAGCAGACAATATGTTGATCTCGGTGTGCGCAGGTATTGTGAAAAAGATAGTGTCATCGTTTAGAAAATCAGTGCTTATACGATAAGACTGCACGATCGTTTACATATACGATATTGCTAAGCGATCGCATACCAATTACACCGTCGCGCGCTATTATCTAAACGATCATTTACCTTTTTATGAGCGATCATTTAGCTCCCGGTATTTACTAAACGATCGTATAGACGATCGCTTAGTTTTTCCTACACGATCATTCACCCTTTTCCTACACGATCGTATAGACAATCGGTTATCATTTCCTACACGATCTCTTACTTTTACTACATGATCGTACACTTTACCTAAACGATCAAGCATATTGTCTATGTGATAGACGACCACATCTCCCACTTGCTTGATCGTTGTGTACGAACGCTCTTCCTCCTTCCCTCTACCAAATCCGAACAAAGCCCACACTTTGGATTCTCACTCCAAGAATACTGAGGGCTCTAAGTGGTGTTTTCTTCTCCGATTCCTTCTGTTCGAGTGGTGGCTGTTCGAGGTAGACGGTTGGGCTTCAGACTCGAGAAATCTTCATCTGGTATGATTTCTTGTTCCCTTTAGCATTATGAAAGTATGTTTGAATGTATATGCAGTAATTTTGTCATAATGAATTAGAAAGATCCATTTCCGCTCGTAGGTACTCTTGAATAAGAGTTCCTTCAGGTAATTGCCGATTTCCTTTACCAAATGGGAAGGAAATCAAGCAGCTCACCCTTGACGAGATGATCACTTCTTCCTTTCATGAGATGAGAAAAATATTAGCACTACTGTAGTACATACTCATATCTAATGTTTGACATGTCTTAGATAATATATATTATTTTTATTTAATGGATTCACACAATTCTTAAATTTGTAGCAAACAAGGAATGAAGTTAGTAAAAAGTTTCATATTGTTGTAGTACTAGAATTCTCTTTCTTCACATTAGGTAGGATTCATAGCTTTTGTTTTTGTTTTTTTTTTTTTTTTTAATTTCATATTTTTAGATGATTATTCATTAGAATACATTTTTTAAAAGAAAATTTTGAATTAAATGCCGAAGGAAAATTTATATTTTTTTAGACGGTAAAAACAACTCAAACTTAATCAATTGAAATAAAGTATCATTCAACAAGTTGAAGGAGCCGGTAGGAAAAAAAGGTTCCTCAAAACAGACTCCACCCCTAACTAAGTCATGTTGTAAGATAAGCCCAATCGATATATTTGTTGTCAGATGAACCCATTGAGACCATATTGAAACCTCACTAATAGCTCCATCTGAGTGTTTTAACCTATTTGCCCACACAAAATGGTTTGATTCTGCAAAGACAGATGTTTAATGACCTCCGATTACCGATTCATAGGATTAACCAGAAGAGAACCTCCTTGATCGAATTTGCTTGAACCGTGACCAAAATAATACCACCCTAGAAAACCATATAGTTCTACTAGCATCATATTTGTCACATGCTTACATCATCCTTCTCCCACTTCATATTTCCAAAATAGGTGCACAATGGTCTCTAAATCCTTGTGGCAAAGCAAATAAGAAAGATCAGAATGCGTCTGATTTGAATGGATGGAATCTTTCCATGTTCAAAGACTCTTAATTAAAAAGAAAAAACAATACCAACAAGAGAATAGTTGAACATCCATTTTGTTTAAACTTTTGTTTTAGTTTTAATTCAACCAAAATTTTAACTTTTTACCATGCAAAATCTCATGATTAGTTAAATTTTCAAACATGAGTTAGAATTATCTTCGGACTTAAGTACAAACCATTACATTGAATTTGTTTGTTACCCTAAAGATGCAAAATTGATAAATATTAATTACCAAATTTAGATTCGAAGTAATTAAAAGCAATAAGTTCCGAGAGAAAATCGAATGATTCGCTCAAATGGCGAACACTCCTCCTTCTCACCAGACGTGTATTCCTCTGCCTTCGGACTCAGGTCACTCTCTATTTCCCCTTTCATGCGTTCTTTCGGATTGGACTTCCATTTTCATTCATGATCAATTTGATATTGTTTTGATCTATCTTCCTTCCTGTTAATCAAGTTGTGGCCTGTGGATTGACGTGCGATTCTTCGTACCGTAGGACATTGTTTTCTCTCTTATCGAAGCTTTAATTGCTATTTGTTTGGCCAATGAAGAATCGTGGAATAAGCTTGACTCATGTTGGAAACTGATTCTTGATGCAAGAGAATCACAATGATGCAATTATCCACGGCTAGAGTAGAAGAATTTGTTTCGAAATTTCGAAAGACATGTCGCTCTTAGTATATGGCCAGTCTTTTATCTATTTCCATTGTTCTTTCGCCATTTTATGTCACTTCGTTTTAGTTTCAGTTCTTCCGGATAGGTTTTGGTTGTTGTGATTGTTTTTGCCTTGTATGGTTTCTTGACTGCTTTGCCCGCGCCTGTTCCATCGAGAATTTTAGTTATTATGTTCATTTTAAATTTGAGACGATGGGATCTTTTCTATGGTTGGTACTTTGCGCGCTGTTTAATATGAAATTGAACTGTAGAGCTTAATGACCCTTCGTTCCTCAACTCCTGCCTTCATATGTTCATTTCGCTTGAAGATTTTTTATCATCTTCCAACGAGTTCCATTTCCTGTGGCTGCCAGGTGAAAATCAGACTGATCCTGAAACCAACGCAACCTTGGTTCCTATACATATCGTTACTCATGTATCTCAACTGCCTAACGAGTTTGTTGAACCATCACCTGAAAAGCCTCTGGTAGTTGGCTTTGATTGTGAAGGTGTTGACCTGTGTCGCCATGGAAACCTCTGTGTCATGCAGGTAAATAAAATGTTAAGAACAAATCACAGTTTTACCATCCTCGTGGAGAGCATGAAATTTCAGGGCAGAGGCGTGTGTGTTAGTTAACCTTCCTAACTGAGGGAGTCAGTGGTTTACCTTATAATTTCATTTTTCTCAATCATCTGGTGATATTGTCAATTGACTCAATTCGTGGTCCAAGCTGCGGCCTTGCAAGAGAATGACTAATATTATAGCTTTGCAATTAAATGAACGCACCTGGATAGTCTCCCACTTGTAGCTGTAGTAACACATCCTTTAAATTACAGGGGTTGACTACTGTCAAATGCTTGGGCATTCAAGAATTTTCAGTCTCTGCTCTACTAGAAAACAGTGATCAAATTAGTTGACTTTATCTTTTCATCTGTGTTCATTTCTTGGCAGATTGCATTTCCAGATGCTGTATATTTGGTTGATGCTGTTCAGGGAGGAGAGGAACTTGTGAAAGTCTGTAAGCCTGCCCTTGAGTCCAAATATGTCACAAAAGTTATTCATGATTGCAAACGAGATAGCGAGGTCTCTTTTGAACTTTGTTTCCACTACAGATTGCCTCAAAGTGACACGACACATTTTAGCTAATATTTACTCTGTTTTTTTTCACTGTAGGCATTGTACTTTCAGTTTGGTATCAAGTTGAACAACGTTATTGATACACAGGTGATTATCAATTGTGAGAAGCCTGACACTCTTCTCTTGTTTACACAATTTTATCATGCATTATATTTTATCTGATTTAGAGTGGTTAGCCACTTAGCGTGCCAATTTAATGCTACTAAAACATAAGAATGTTTTTCTACTTTTCTTCTTCTCTGTTTCATTTGTTTGAAATTGAAATTATCATCGTATCAGGAGAATGGATCCTACTAATCCACAGACCATTGTGCCATTGTTTCTAATCTAGGTTCCTTGAAGTTCTCTTGATGTTGAAAGTATGCATTTCTTCAAAAAGAAGAGACAGAGAGAGAGAGAGAGAGAGAGTGGTTATCTTGTGACTTTTCAAATGCTAATAAAAAGTTTGCTTTTTTTATTTAAAAAAGTGATCTAAACAATTTATTTTAAGTTTGAGCTACGTTGTAATTACTTTGGGGCTAAATGTTTGTATGAAAGCTGCAATATGGAGGAAGGCTGAGTTATTTGGACCTTCCTGCTTTAATTTTCAATTGTATTACTTGATTCAGATTGCATATTCACTTTTAGAGGAGCAAGAGGGACGGACAAAGACACCAGATAACTATATCTCCTTTGTTAGTCTTCTTGCAGATTCACGTTATTGTGGTATTATATTAATCCCAGTACCTAGATATTCTCCATTTTTTATCATGGCAATGTATGCATTTTTTAATTTCTTGAATAAAATCACCTGTACTCACTCAAAAGTATTAACTGACAATTGCTTATTAAACTTTGAAGAAAGCACTTATTTATTGCTTGCCATTTTTATCTTAAGACAACTCCGTACTTCCTACTATGAGCTGCATGGTTGGGGGATAGTGATGCACACAAGTGAAATGAATACCTTAAAGATTTATTTTATGCTAAAAGATACAGAAGACTGCCATATTTATAGACATGGCAGAATAGGAAAATGGGAATCAACATTTGCAAATTGCAAATTTACAACCTCAAAGATATGTTATTGTCAGATGATAGATATCCTTCGCATTCATTCCATCCTTTGTTCATCAATATGATGAAGTTTCTTGATCTTTCTTCAGCATGTTAGAGTTGCTTGTGGGCATTGCAGACTTTATAGTTCAAATTGTAGGTGTTGTGTAGATTTGGAAGTGCCGTGAGCTATATTTTTCTGGTGAAAAAGGAAAAAGCCATTTTTCTGAATAGAAGGATAGGAACAAATTTGAATACAGTTCTAGTGAGTTGGAAGTGTTTTTGGCTCTTTGTAGTCCGTACCACTACCTCAAATAAATGTAGTTTGTATTTGATGTTATTCTTTTTCTACGAAATTGGGAAGTCTTTTTGCCTCATCTCCCATCAATTTTTTATTAGGAGTAAAGTGAACATTAAGTTCCTCTCCTCGTGTATTTCATTTTTTCTTTACTGTTTGTTTGTAGGATATAAATTGTTTGGCCTGCTAATTGAATTATCAGAATTTTCTGAAAGGAACAATGTAGAATCCATGTCAAGTTCTTATGATCTTGGTGAAATTGATAAGTTTCTGTTATATGAAATGCATTTGTCTATTATTTTAAAACTCAATTCGTTTTGCTGCTAATGCTTCCATTCTTTTTCTATGTCTAACCACTATGTAATCCTCACGCTTAAATGTAGGTGTATCATATGTGGAGAAGGAAGAGGTCCGCCTCCTACTTAGAAAGGTTAGTTTTGCCATAGTTTGTATTGCTGTGGAGAATATTGTATCTAAGCAAGAATTTCTGTGGTTCTACATATTAAGCACCGTTTTTCGTGATGGGGTGCTTTGTAGGTCAGACGTGCTTGATTCCTAAATGTAATATCCTTATTTTGGAGTAGCACAAGTATAAATATAATGCAGAGACATTTCAAGTCTTTTTAGTCAACAAAAATTACGTGGAAACTAAGATTATTATATGCAGGTATAGTATAATTATGACCATAAATATGATAAGATGTAAAATGCTATCTTATCATAATATTAATATGCAGGTATAGTATAATTGTTCCACAAGTTTATCTTTGCATAAAACCGAAATTCTAAATTATATTTTACAGGACCCCAAGTTTTGGACCTATAGACCATTGTCTGAATTGATGGTCCGTGCAGCTGCTGACGATGTACGCTTTCTGCTTTACATCTATCACAAGATGATGGAGAAATTGAATCATCAATCACTGTGGTACCTTGCAGTGCGTGGTGCTTTGTACTGTCGGTGTTTTTGCATCAGTGATAATGAATATGCTGACTGGCCTCCTCTCCCTTCTGTTCCAGGTTTTCTTTAAGAACACACCTTATGATGTGTAGTCCATATAGTGAGCATAATGCCAAATTGAACGGTCTATATGTTAAGCTGATTAAACTATAATTGCAAACTTTTCAACATTGATATTGGGTTCAAAACTTAAATATAATGAGAATAATACCAAATTGAACGCTTTGTTGTGTTTCATTATTGTTGGCTTCTTTTATGTTATGATTTCACCATTGATATTGGGTTCAAAATTTAAAAAGCCCTTTAGCAATGTGGGAATTGTTGGCTCACCTTGTTACATCCAGTTATCCAAGTACTGTTGGAATCTTCTGAACATCAAATATGTTAAAATTTATAAATGGTTTATTATCTGTTTAATTATTATTTGCACATATGGTTTGGGGTTTTTATCTTTCGGGGTTCTTAGCCTACGTCTCATTTCAGATCTTTAAAGAAAAAGAGAAAAAGACTAATTTTCATTTAATGCGTATAAAGCTTTTTGTTTCATGGTCTAACATGTTTTTTTCAGATAACCTTGTAGTAGAGGGCAATGCTCCTGACGAAGAAATTCTTTCAGTATTAGATGTTCCCCATGGAATGATGGGACGCGTAATTGGTAGGAAGGGAGCCTCAATTTTGTCAATAAAGGAATCTTGCAAGTAATTCTTTATCGCCAACATCCTTTAAACTTCATTTATATCCTTTAGGCTAAAAAAGTATCATATCTGTTCTTGTTTCTCACCTTGGATTCTTTAAATGCAGTGCGGAAATTCTCATTGGCGGTGCTAAGGGCCCACCGGACAAGGTTAGTCTCTCTTCTCATTCACTTTAAAACAAACCACTGTAAAGCCTAAAATTTGATGCTATTCTTTAAACTTTCCTGGGAAGTTCCTTCTCCATTTGCTTTGAATCCCACACCCTAGACTAAAACTCAACGACTCTTTTCGAGTTCTTCATTATAAAGCCCAGAAACAAACAAAAGGGGCTCACTCCTCGCATCGATGTTTCGAGTATCAGCCAAAAGGCTGTTGAATGTTGATGTATATTGAAAGTTGTTCTGTTGAATGTTGATGTATATTGAAAGTCGTTCTGTGTCAGTAAGATAGTAAAATTGTTGTTATGCAGGTATTCATTATCGGATCGGTGAGGCAGGTGAGGAAGGCAGAAGCTATGCTAAGAGGAAGGATGCTTGAAATATGATTGAAATTAAAAATAAAAAAAAATAAAAAAAATAAAAAAGAGAGAAAATGAAAACTATGTTGTGATGAAAATGAACTCAAAATCCTCAATATTGAAACACTTTCGTGTTTGTGTATTTGCACGAATGGAGGATGGGGGAGGGGGTGTGGGGGGGTGCAAAATGAGGGTTTCAGCTACTATTACTATTTCCCAAATGGAAGGGATTACTTTACATACTACTAACTCGGTCGTGTCTGTATGTAGGTACACTAGCTTTTAGCAACCAAATTTTATATGAAAAGTACAATCAAATCAAAAAATGATGCATATAAATATAAGTAAACAACAAAGAAATAAATTTATATAAATGAATTCAAAATTAATAGCAGTAAATCATTGATTCACTTGAGCCAATTTTTTTTATCAATCAATTATTATACTTTTTTTTAAAAAACTATACTCGTATTATACTATATAAAATTGTCCTACTTGATTCGTTTTCATTTTTATAGTTGTCTAGAGTTTCAAGTTCCCTTATCATTAGTGATATTTAAACCGTTTGTTTTATCTAAGCGAGTAATGAACTCTTTAACCAACCAAATTATTAATGAGGAAATTTAACTATTTTAGAAACTAAAATGCTATTTTAACCTTTTTTAAGTCCAACATGTGAGTTGGAGCCTTGAGGGTGAAAATATGACTAATATTTTGGTCATTTGAACGTACTTTCCCATCAATATTTTGAAGATGAGATTTAATGTACAGAGACGGGAAGGACTTGAGTAAAGCTTTTTTTTGTTTTCTTCTTTTCCTGTATTATTGGAGAATAAGAAAAATAATAATAATAAGCATTTGATCATTTACCACCATGCTCGTGCTTTTGAGACACGACATTGAGATGTTCTCGAGTAAAAGATTTGTTCGCTAAGGCATTCAAAAGAGAATTTCATTTTAGATGTGGAAGGTGACATTGGTTCTTATTTCTAAACAATTGTCATAAAAAACATTTATTTCCCAGCAATGAGGTAAAGAATCAGACGATAATAAAATGATGCAACCCATTCAGAAAGAACTAATTGACTCTTGAACAGAAATGTACATATTCTAGTGAACATGTAATTAGACATTCGAAGGTCACAACTACATATATTTAAACCATCTATATAAACATCAGAATCATTTATAGATAGGATATTGCGATTCCCCCTTTCCAATTTTTTTTTTTAAAAAAATATAAAATGCTTTGTCTTGCTTTCGCAACATGTCCAATGAAAAGAAGTATCATTCCTTCATTCACAGCAACTCAGTAAAATATAGAACCACAAGAAACGCAGCAACCATTTTACATTATTCAAGGCATTTCCTCGATTCAAGTAGGCATTTCCTCGATTCAAATAATATGTGGCGTATATGCAAAAGCTACTCACACCAAAAAGCTCAAGGTTTTCCCACACACTCTTTGCAGATCAACAGGAAGAAAAAGAGGCAGGGCTGAAAGAACAAATTTACTTCTGGAAACCACCAAATTGGTACTGTTGACCAGAAAGTTGTGAAAAGAAATCTTCTCCAAGCGCCTGCGATCCCGTCCTACCAAGACCGGATCCTGCACCCATTGCTTGCCCCATGTGATAAGTAGGCACTGGTCCTTTCTCCCTCTCATCTGAGAAATCGCTCAATCCCCCCACGACACCAACATCTACAAGGGAAACCTTCTTGGCTGCAATGCGAGCAAGCAACTTTTGTATTAAGGGAGCTATATTAAAACAACCCAAAAGTGCCTTAAAAGATCTCAACAATTTCTCATGTGAAGTAATGAAGTGATGAAAAGGATGTAATATTTTAAGAATAAATAAAAAGATATTGTGTTGGGTTAAATTACAAGTTAGCCCTCAAACTTTCATTCAATTTCATGACTAATAGGTTCATACACTTCAAAGATGTCAAATATATCGAACTTAAAATTTTGTGTTTACGAAGTCCATAACATATGCAACATGTTTTAAAATTAACATAAGTTCATGAATTTTCAAAAGCATTGAGAATAGGTCAAGAACCTAAAGGATATAAAATCAAAGGTTTAGAGACTTATTGACACATAATCAAAGACTAAAAGACTCATTAGCCACGTTTTAAAGTCTACATACCTATTAGAAAGACACAAACTTGAAAGTTTATAGACTTGTTATGAACCTCTTATAGTACAAGAACTTATTTAACACAAACTTGAGAGTTCAAGGACTAAACTTATAATCTAAACTTGCTTTTACCACAACATAATATGTTAATTCAGCCCCCACCCATTTAGCAAACTTCTATTCCAGAGATCCATCTTAGAAGAAAATAAACATAAAATTCTGAAGATGGTACATTCCATTCCGGAATATTGTCTATGAAATGTCTCAATTAGTTCAAGAAGAAAGGAAAAACGAAGGCAATGAAAAGAAAGGTCAGTGAAAAGGATTGTGACAGTTAAGATAGACTTACGAGCAGAGATATTAAGATCAATCAATCCTCGACTAAGTGAATCTGCCCAAATCCCAGATTTGACCTGGAAAGTATTCTTCTTGGATGGAGCTGTTGAACTGTTGATAGATTTTCCATCTAAATTATTAGATGGGACACCAACAGGATTCTGGGAAGGTGCTGATGACACTGGTTCAGAGTGCGAAGACGGTGCACCGAAAAGATCTGATCCATCAAAAGAGTTAAGTGGAAGAGCAGCAAATGGGTCCACAACTTTACTGTCTCTTGCTGTGCCAGCAAAATTGGTTTCTGTTTGTACAACTGGCTCAGAAGAGGCAAATAAGTCAACTGGTGTAGAAACTGAAGCAGGTTGTGAAGCTGGTTTCTGTTTAAAGTCTCTTGCCACATTCGGAAAGTTAGTTTCTGTTTGCACAACTGGCTCAGAAGAGGCAAAAAGGTCGATTGTTGTAGAAACTGAAGCAGGTTCTGAAGCTTTACTGTCTCTTACTGTGCTAGCAAAGTTGGTTCCTGTTTGTACAACTGGCTCAGGAGAGGCAAAAAAGTCGACCGTTGCAGAAACTGAAGCAGGTCGCGAAGCAAACAAATCAACCTCAGTAGTCTGTAAAGAGGGCAAGAAGCTTCTTTTAAGGAAAAAAAAAAAGGAAAAAGAAAATCAATGATCAGAAAGAGGAACTTATGTACTCCAGTCACTTTCATGAATAGTATTTTTTATGAGATAACACTTATCGACTTGGCTTTTAATTAACTTTCATGAATCAATCCCTTTTCAACTAAATAATGAATAGAAGTAAAACGACTAAATCACTTTTAGAACACCAAAATGGCTGTTGATGGATAAAAATAAAACTAACTACTATTAGAGCACACTAATCAAAACTGACAGAGCCTTTTCCGTGTAATTATACAAAATAGATCCTTCTTGGACATATTCCAGGCTGAAAAAGTAACAGCTACTCATCAAGTTCTCGGCAAGCCGCCACTAGCATCTAAGATATTCATAAGAGCAGACCACCCCTTGGCAGTGAAGGGGCATGAAGGAAACAGGTGGTGGTCTAGATTCTCAACATTCCTGAGACAAAGATAGCAAGCTGCTGTAGGCAAGAGAACCCAATTTTTACATCTTCTTTGAAGCATCTGCTGCTTGTCTTTATGAGCTATAGACCACAAAAAAAATCTTCACTTTCTTGGGGCATTTGAACTTCCAAATAGCATTGATGAGTGGG
This sequence comes from Benincasa hispida, assembly GCF_009727055.1. Lineage (NCBI taxonomy): Eukaryota > Viridiplantae > Streptophyta > Magnoliopsida > Cucurbitales > Cucurbitaceae > Benincasa > Benincasa hispida. Next base: position 12,178,913 of record NC_052352.1, on the reverse strand, counting down.
GATTTAATTTTAGGCGCCGTTTCCATCAATCTCAAAAAAGCAGACATGGTGGAAAATTACCCCCCCAACCTCCAGAGACCAAGCTACTCTGCCCTTGCCTTCACTCAACCTTACATCAAGGGTTTCAATCAGCCCGATCCACCCCCCTGCCTCCCAATTGGCTAAGATCCCAATCATTTGTCCCCAAATTCCAGAAGTCGGCAATGGAAGCTTTTTGTTTCTACGAGATGGACAGGAAACTCCATCTCAAGAACTGTCCCCCCACCCATCTATCTTTCCAAAACCAAATTTTAATCCTTTGGTTGGCTTTAGACTCGTGAAACCGAAAGTTGTTACTCCCCTGCAATATCACACCATGGCTTGCCTCTCACTTTACCTCTAGGATCAAGTGTCTTCGACCCATTCAGATCTTTACCATAATACTAGAGATAACTCTTCTCTACAATGCACCTTCTATCTGCTAAATCTCCATAGCCATTTAAGCAGCAGGGTGCTATTTCTCTGTTGAAAAGTCCCAAATCAAGGCCACCATAGAGCAAGGAAAGGGAGGTTTCCCCCCAATTGACCAAACAACTATACTCATGGCGACTTCCTTCAATCCAGAAGAAGTTTTTGGCCAGCCTGTCCATCTCATCCACAACTTCCTTAGGCACTTTAAGAATTGAAAATAGGGAAGGGGAGAGGAGGGGGGGTTCCCCTTGCCTCAAAGCCCTCTTTGCACAGATTTTGCCCTGCAGTCTACCATTTATCATAATAGAGAGGTAGATGAACAGTCTGAATTCTCCAACTATCAAGGCATTGATCTTCATAGGAATCAAGCAAATATGGGTCTCGTTGGTGTGCTGATTGATGATAGTGTTTTGATAAAAATCTTGGAATACCGCAACTAGATCATTCTTCAAAATATTCCAAACTTCCAAGACCACTAACTGCCTTTTGGATCTCATCCTCCTCAAAAGGTCTTGCAAGCCACACAGCCCACTGACTATCCAACCTCTCCCTATTCGAGTCTTCAATAAAATATCTGTGACTTTAGAATCACCATAAAGCTTTGTGAAATAATCAATTAACTCAATTTCTATATGGTTTCCATCGGTTAGTAAGTTACCATCCACCTTTTCCAAGACACAGATAAAAATCTTGCATTTCCTAGCTGCCACCAATCTGTTAAAGAAATGAGAATTTTTATCACCTGAATCACCATAAAGCTTTGTGAAATAATCAATTAACTCAGTTTCTATATTGTTTCCATCGGTTAGTAAGTTACCATCCACTGTTTCCAAGACACAGATAAAAATCTTGCATTTCCTAGCCGCCACCAATCTGTGAAAGAAATGAGAATTTTTATCACCTTCCACAAGCCGCTGCGCCTTGCATTTTTGGGCCAACGTTTTTATGCTCCTTAAAAATAGCTTCCATGTACCCTGCCCTCAAACGGTTTCTTTGAACATTCTGGGCTTCATCCATCCTATCTCTAAGCCATCTATTTCATCCCTCTTGGTTTGCAACTGCCTTTTGGAATCCTCCACCTTTCCAAACCCGTTTGTGATCCATATCAAAAAAATCTGGTTCACACCCTTTAATTTTTCCATAAAAGAAAATCCTGGCCAACTTTGAACGCTCATCGGGTTAACCATCTCAGACATAAATTGAGAGTGATCCAACCAAATACTTTCAAAACGAAAAGGAGAGGGACCCATTTGTGATTGTCAAGGTTCAGTTGAAGGGGAATGTGGTTGGAACTTGGAAGTGGTTCATGAAAATGTGTTCAGCTCAACTACTTTAAGACTATCAACCCAACACTGTAAAGCAAGAAACCTGTCAATACTGGGTTGCTGGAGGAGCACCTCTAATGTCTGACCATGTGAAGACCCCATTCTTCATCGGGATATCAATCAAAGTTAGCTCCTCTATTAGACTGTTAAACTGCCGCATACTGCTAGTAATTCTCCCTCCCCCCCCCCAGCTTTTCATCAACTCTTCTAACAACATTGAAACCCCCACCTACACATTAACAATCATGCACAAACCATGCATATCAGCCAGCTCTTGCAAAAAATCATCCCAACCCTCCGGAGTAGATGGCCCAAGAACCCCTGTCAAGTTGTCAGCCAGCCTCTAAAAACATGTTTGAAAATCAAGAGAATGGATAACGAGAAAGACCCCATGACAGAATCTATAACCTTGATACTAGACAAGTTCCACATAATTAAAATCCCTCCAACCGTCCTTACTGCATCCAAGGGGTCCTATATGCCTCGAACTCCAAATTGACTTAATATGCTTCCAATCAAGCTTTTTTAACTTAGTCTCTTGAAGAATCACAACATCCCTCGTTTTTTTATATTATGCATTTTGCAAAAATGAACAACTCCTTCACAAGAGCTCTTTTGGAGGGAGCTCCCAGCCCTCTAATATTCAGTGAGAGCACTCTCATGAGGAATCATCATGGCCTTCAACTACAATAGTTCCCTCTGCCTCAACTTTCGTCTCCAAAGCCCTTATACACTTAGTAATTTCCCTATTTTTCTTCTTGGCTACCATGTTACCTTTGGCCGAAATTGGAGAGAGAAAAAATAGTTTTCCAAAACTTTTTTCTAAAAAAAGCATGGAATTGGGCTAAAAATTCAATTCTTTCATTAAGAAAGATGAAAACCACGGTTAAACAACAGTAAGAAAACAAACACAACTTTGAAGTACAAAAAATAAAATAAAGTCATTATCAAGCGAGACCTTAATTATTCCTAAAGAAATACATATGAAGACAACTTAAACAAAGTCTAGTTTGGCAAAGATGACAATTACTGAAAGATTAGATTTCAATCACATACGTGAGAATTTCCCAAAGATTACCAAGAAATGCAAGTGCATAGAACAAGAGCCATGATTTCTTTTGAGCTAAATGCAATACTATCCTTGGAATGGAAGGCAAATCTTTAACTTAGCTAAGTGCAAGAAAGTGGTTGCAGTAACCAAAATAATGTGTTTCTTCTCCTCATCTATGGAAGGATGTATTCATTGTGGAATTTAATGGCATTACAAAAAATCCTAAATTATCTTGAACCTTTAACGAGGAAGCCTTTTCCACTTGTGCTGAAGCTGATACAAAAGTAGCATCTGCAAACAGATCAACCTCAGGAGAACTGCTGTCCAGCTTTCCAGGAGGAACAAGAGTTGGGGCGTCCATGAGATCTCCAAGTAAACTGTCTCCAAAAAGGTCCACCCCATTGGGGCTTGGTGCAGCAGCTTCTGTCAAAAGGTTTAACTCAGAATGAGAGAATTCCCTTATTCATCTGTTTTTCTAGTTTTAGTTTTTTTACGGTTTAAGATTGTCTAAGTTAATCATCGACAATATTTTATTTTTCTACAAAGGGTAATTTTGATTGAATACCACAAGCTTTCTCTTTTAGAATTTATCATTTATTACTGGTACAGTTTACTTTACCCCTCCAACTCTCTATTTCAGGATCTTCCCTTACATGAAATTAATAAGGAAGACGTGTTTTTACTCATCTAAGGAAACATCCACCAAGTGATACAATGATGATATTAGTATTTACCCTAGCATCTTGTTAGAGTCTTCAACTAGACTACGCTTGTTATCAGCTTATTAGAAAAATTTTAGTTGATAGTCAAAACCAAGAGAAATAGTTTGATACAATAGATTTCGGATTAACAGAAATAGATCGACAGTGCAAGAGAAACCTCTGAGAATTTTTACGGATCAAAATTTAGTTAAATAAATAAAACTCGTGCATAATTTAAGAATCAAAACAGCGCATGTGGATTATATTCCATTATCAAGATAAACAATTTCACAATGCTCCCTAACTACAAGCACAAATGTGTATTATATCAAAACATCTCCGATTCCACCCTTGATATATTGTCAATTTACCACATATTTGTCCTGTATTGGGATCTCTTACTCTTTAAGAAGTAAGAACATAAAGACAATAGACAGTATGTAGAAGCTAGAGTAAGGGCATGCTTTTCCCATGGTTTAAATGAAGTTTTGGTTCGTGAAGATTGAGTTGGAAATATGGATTAATGTAATTTGTATTTGGATTGTGAAGAGAAACGGGCAGCATACATTAAGTTATGTGTATAAAAAGGTAAAAATTGTTTTTATTCATTTAATAACAAAACAATGGCAATCTATAAACATATTGGAGGAAATGGTTACAGAAAACTTAAGAGAAATAATTGGGACAATTGAATTATTTTAAAAAACCAAGCAAAATGAGTAGAAAAGATTTCTCATTATGGTCCTATTTGCAGATGGTATATAATGTCCATCCCTGGCAAATGTCCACTAGCATTTAAGCTACAAAAATAAGCCCCGTTCAACATCAATTCACCAATTATATTATTGCAACAAAACAAGCACATACATACCAACATTCAAAACACTTGTGGTGGTGGTGGTGGAAGTCCCACGAGGATCAAAATCATCAAAATCTTCGTCAGAATTATTTGTAGGGGTACTAGCACTGAAGGAGGCAGTCTTATTTGCAGAGTCATTTGACTTTTTTGATGGCTTTGATGTACTAAATGATGTTTTACCTTGATCCTTGCTGAAAAAGAATTCTCCCTATTAGGAAGCAAGGCAACATAAAAGACTATAGAGCAATGTCTGTCTGTGTACATGAGACGTCAATAATTAAAGACCAATCAACATATGAAACTTCACATAACTTCTCCAGAATTTAATAACTCCAACCATAGATGCAATAACTTCCGATCAACTTCTCATTTTAAAAACGTTAGCCACTGACATTTCTTCAATAATATAATTCTTCAATATATTAATAATTTAATATACAGAGACCAGAGTCCAAACAAAACTCAACCAAAGGACTCTGCCTCAAAGAAACAGGTGTTTTTTGTTTGGAGAACCTTCTCCAAGTCCAAGAATCTAACATCATTTTCTTTAAGAAACAACAATATATTCTATCAGAGAAAGAACAAACTAAGGTCACAGGCAGGGACAACCCCCCACAACAACCTATTGGCTGAATTAAACATCATATTCAGCCAATAGAATCAAGTAAAAGGTAAATATTCAACAAGTACATACCTGCTGTTCTGTGTAAGACCCTTGCCTTCCTGTTTAGCCCAATCTGACTTTTTAAAGTCATCCTGGCCATCTTTTTCCTTTGTAAATGAATCCCTGTCACTGCTCCTATCACGAAATCTATCGCTTCTAAAGGTACTCTGACCTTGGTAACTATCACTGCTATAATAACTACTGCTGCCACACGATGCTGAACCTGACTTGTAAGTAATTCCAGTAGATGAAAGTCCAAAGTACCTAAAGAATGGACAGTACACTAGTTATTCTGAAAAATCAATTCATGTATGGTGACTGAGCTCCAATATAACAACCCAAATGGTTGGTATTGAAACAAGCTGAATTTACATATAGCAACATGAAAAACCAGTCTATTAATGAGTATCCCTTCAAAGTGGTATATATAGAGCTCCTAAACTTCCTGTAGATTTTGTTCAATTGCCTACATCCACTAATGTTAGTGTAAAGGAAAGTAATTATATGGAGAGAGTAAAATGTATTTCTCAGAAAGTAAGAGACTCATAGACAACTCGACAAAGTCCAACGCCAAATAAGCACAAGATGCTAACGAAAAGAGATGAGAGATTATGGTTTTAGTGATGGTTGGTTCAAGGGAGGAAAGATTTCCTGCAACACATAAACAAGCTTAAAACATACGAAATTCAGTCCTCACAAAATATTGATGAAAGTCAAAGATCATGGCTACACTTTTCTTCATTGAGTTAATGCACGCATCTCCAACATATTTAATATAATTGATCTTGCAGCAAATTACCTTAACTCTGGCTCCCAGATTAAAGCCCAGAGCAAATTGATATAGTCTAATGTTGTAGTGTTACTGAATGTTATTGTTAAAGTCATTTATTTACTAAACAGTCAGTAAAGGTTTTAACCCACCCCTTTTTAATATTTTAACCAAGGATCAATTTTTGACGTCTGTTCGTATGTAGCCAAACTAGGAAAAGAAAAATGAATCAGATTCCTAAAATGTTCACTTACTTTTCACGATTTGAAGCTGCTTTATTTCTCACTTCTTGTATTTTATCTTTATCATTCAACAGGGCCACAATGTTTTCAGCCTTCTTCCGGACATTTATGCCCATGTCCTTTCCACTTGGCTCAACATATTCAAAACTCGAGAGTGACTATCCAACATAATACAAAACACAAAATAGAATAAGACTAAGAGTCTCTAAAGTGTTGGACTGGATCTTAGAACAAATCGTTAAAACATTCTTACAGATATCTGGAAAGTATGTTCGATAATGTCATCCACTGCACGTTCAGATCCATGCGCCACCAAATACTCTATAACAGCCAAAGCCTGAAGAAGTTGACAGTGCCACTCATAAGCAAGAGTGGGACATAAAGTATTATTTGTCAGAAAATAAGAACGTATTCAACTGAAAACAATGAAATTTTACCTTATAGACAAGACGCCAATTCTTACCAGTTTCACTCAATCTTGTCCAGAGAACATTCATAACCATCTGAGTTTCAGAACTGGAAAATCAAAATCAATCACCAAACCAAAACAAGTGCTTGATTGAAAAAGAAAAGAACAATATGGGATGAGATGGAATTTGAAAAGAGTAACTTTACAATTTCTTTGTAGCTTGCGCTATTTCTGCTAGTGCAGATCCATGAGGACCCCATGGTTCATCATCTGTTGCATCCAGCACCTGTAGCAGTGATGACAACCAGTAATGAAACTACATTGAGAATTCCTATCCTCCAACAAAAGAATTCTAAATACTTCATTAGAAGTGGGTCTTCTCTGAAACTTAATTCATTGTATATGAAAAAGCAAGTCCCTGACAGTCATCTGGAACATGACCAACCAATTGAAAATCCACCTAAATGGCACTTGAAGCTCAAACGAAAGTGATTGCTCTATGGATTTGAAGGAATTGAGAACAGAAATTGAGGATAAAAATTCACATATACCACACGCCTAGCAAATGCTAACCGCCATTGAGGGAGTTGAATGCTACAATACTAAGCAACATCAATATTCCCCGAAAACCACCCAAATGATGCTGGAAATTAACAGGTAGTCGTGGGACAGTTTTTAAACAATAATATATGCTTCTTTAAATATTTAGCATTAAATTCAACTTCCATAATGTCTGACTGAATTATCATATTTCAACTTTATGGAGTGGAGGTAGAACAGAAGCAAGAAGGAAAATAGCATAGGACACCATGTAAAGTCGTAGAGTATGCAAACTATCCTCCTGAGAAGGCTGGGGCGGGACATTGATAATTGAACAAATGTGTTGAGAGTTTCTTAGATCTATTAAAGACACGGCAGATAGAATCCATAACAATAACGAGGAAGACATTTAAATCAACATATCATCGAAAAGCAAATGCATTGTTCAAACCTTCTGTTCCATTTCGGGAACCTTCAGGACCTTCAAATTCACCTCCCTCTTTCTGCAACAACACGTAAATAGATAAAATGAAAATGAAAATCACACCAAAAATCCAAGTTAAAGCTAACAGAAGGTCATCTTCTATCTAGAAACCTATACACATAACGTAGAAAAGAGAAAGATTAGATAACCAAATTGACAAAGATTAACTTGTTCGAGCCTCACATTTCACGGACAGTTTGGTCGAAAACCTTCATGAAATCCATGTCAGATCTGCGAAATCTATCAAACAATATTGCAGAATTAAAACCAGATAATGTGAGCAATTGGAGAAAGATCTACGCAACGGATCGGGAGAAAAAACAGCAAAAAAAATTGAACAGCTGATACAGGCAAAACGAATCGATTCTGAAGAAAAAAAGAAAAACAGAGAGGAACTGATATACCTTTGAGTAACAGGGAAACTTCAGATCGTGGTAAAGAAGGAAATCGGGTGGCGGTGAAGAAATTTCAACTTTCTTTGTATCTGAGATGGTGGAGATAAAAGCCGGAAGAACAGACGAGACAACGAAGCAATTTTGGTAGTGGAATTTGATTGTTTAATTTTAATTGAAAATTAATTGAAAATGTTCCAAGGTTTATAAGTTGACGATCTGTTAATTTTGAGAACCATTCAGACCTGGCTTTGCTTTTCAATAATTTTTGTTACCATAAAATTTATCCTACCCATGTTAAAAGGTTTGAATTTATTAATATAAAATAACATAGATTTTAAAAATCTAGATTATTTATAAGTGATTTCGTCCTAAAAAGCTATTTCCTAAAAATCGGAGATTCAATCCATCTTTCCGCACTTATAATAATAAAAAAAGAGATGTGAGGGATTTATAACTACTTTCACATTATTAGTTAAAATTAGCTAAAAAAAACACTTAAATAACATTATCTTACTAATATCCCACCACATTAGGAAAAAAATGTCAAATATTTTGTTTCTAAATGATGGAATGAACACATGCGCAACGAAAGGAAAACGTATTTAAAGTAATTAGGTTAATTACAAAGGATAAGCGTGTTGTGCAATTAAAACAAGTATAAAAGGCAAAGTAGAAATACAATCTTTGTAGTCTCTAGTCTTCTCTAACTGAGCTCTAATCTCCTCACGAACGGTTCATAGACCACCACAATAGTCTTCCCGACTATTCTCCGGCCTTAGAACAAGATGGTTGAATCCAGTGAGTGACTAATTTGGAGAGGAAAAGGTTAAGTCTTAGAGAGAAAATTGTTATGAGATTATCACATAACCTCATCAAATTCTACTATGGCCAAGAGTTCTTAAAGTTCATTAAACACTATCTTTTAAAGACTATTGCATGCAAAACATGCAACTTTGAGTTTGATGAGAATTTGACACTAAAAAATCCACTAACTCAAAGTGGGATTTAGTTGGACAAGTGTCTTCAAATGAAGACATTTAGCCATGCAAAAGTTGACATTTTTCACTCACAAATGTTGGACATTTCTACTAACTTGGTTAAAGTTTGACTCTCAAAGTTCAAAGTCAACAAATTTAAGTCAACAATCTGACTTTTATTGCATTTTTTACCAATTCCATTTAATTTCAAAAGTAACTCAAATAATCAATTTTAAAAAATAATTAATTTAATTTAATATTAAATCCAACACTAATCTCAATCAATATGAATCAATATTCATAACTTTGATATTTAAATATTATTTAAATATCTTTTATTTTCTCTCTCTTTATATTTAATTCACAATTAAACATTAGGTTAAATATATAGCATATATTTACCACTTTGCTCCAAAACCCAAATTTGAACACTTCAAATTCGTTCGTCACATTGTTCTAAGGTTTAGTCTGATATGAGCTTGTAAGGGGATCTCATGGACTTATAGATCATGAGCTCCAATGATCCGCGATTAACCAGCTAAACTCTTTAACCTAATTAGTCACCATTCGTTAACTACCGGATCACTTCACTAAAGCCCAGTAGTTGCATTTCCGTCACTGTAGATATATTATGTCCACTCGATATAACCATGATTAGTAAGTTAACCCTTCACAGGTTGTTTGTAATAGCGGTTGGGTCAAAAGTTGTTTTACCCTCGAGATTACATCTTGCACCTTAAGTCCCACCGATCCTCTAAGGAACAATTGGTTTGTGATCCAATCACTAAACCGAGTCCCCCTCGGGCCAATGAGAGGGTGGAGCTCCTTATTCAAGACCCAAAGTCAGCACTTAAAGGAACAACCTTTCTATTATCCCTAAAAGAAGCTAAAAGTAAATTTCGTCTTACACTCTATGTCCCCAGCTATCTACCCAGTCTTACCCCTGAAATGGGAGGCTTATTGAGTCGATGTTGTTAAGTCAACCCTCACTCATGCAAATCTAAGGATAGTCCCGTATAAACAGCATTATAGTTAGTCTTAAACAACGTTCATAGTTAACTCAGGATTAAGGTCAAGTTACCTAAGTCATCGCTTTGAAATAGTCATTCTTAAACAGCGTTATAAAGTAAGAGTGACTTAATTCTTGGTTTGATCTTATGCAAACTCATTGCATAGAATGCCCCGCTTCTCATGTCAATATATGAACAAATCAGGATCACTTCATTTGTAGCACTTTACAACAAATTGTAACAACTACAGAATGGGCCACATCCGATAGTGTTACCAAAATAAGGTACTCAGCCTTATTCGTATACTATAGACCGTTTTGACTATTTACTTAACTTGATTCACTCTTATGTCTAAGCTTATGTATTCAAATAATAGTCATAGATCTTTAGTTTATTAGATTTAGTTTTTATAAATGCAATTCACATATTCAATAACAATTTTATTGAATAAACTTCAATAACATCTTTATTGATAATAGAATATGTTTAACATTACAAACTGCGAGTTTTGAGACATACAACCCAACACTAAAAACACTAGAGAAAAATGGAGGATGAGAAGTAGATTAAAATTAAATGCTCTCAAATTTTCATGTAGTTGATTTTTTTTTCATTTTTTTAATTTACAGTTTTTTGTTGAGAAAGTTCTTTAAAGTTTTGAACTAATAGTTTAAAACAAAATTCTAGTATATAATCTAAATTAGTTATGATTTAAATCAATACCGTTATTAATTTGGGGTTTTAATGATAAACTTCCAAAATTTAGGAGTATAACTTGATTTTTTTTAATATATAAATACTATATTTTATAAAAGTTCTCGGCCTTTTTAATACAACTTCTCATTTTAAAATTTCAAATTAAAATTTTTTTGATACACTATGTTGATGGTAAGTTCGGCCAAGCAAACTTTCAGGTAACGCCAACACACTAGAAACATGATTTTTTAAAAGAAAAAAAAATCTCTATATCGATGGAAAAAGACTGAAAAGATGTTATAGAAAACAAATATATGAAACTAATATTCTTTGAAATGGTTAAAACATACGTCTATTGTAAAGCTATTTTTTTATTATGTTATTTTCTTTCAAATTCTACTCATTGTTGCTGTAGAAGTAGGAGATTTTTCTCAACTGTCATTATCTATTACTTGGGTCTGCTTTTATGCAGCTTGCACAAACAACTCCCTCTATAAATTTTTCCTTGCTTACCAAACAAAATTGAAGACTGGTTGGTGGATGCTGCTTTGGAATTTATGGCTCGACAGAAACTAACGGTTGTTTGAAGATCTTGTTTACTTTAATCAACTTTCTATGAACTTTAAAATAGGGCCAAACCAAAAATTTCGAGATCTTAATCATTTCAAATCAAATTCATGCTTCAGTAAAAACTAAATTTTCAGCTCGTTTTGGTTGGGTCAGGGTGCCAGCTTCTTTTGATTCCTTTTGTAATAATATTCAATTTATAGGTTATTGGTGGTGCATTTAAGTAACTAGAATTTGTCCATCATTCAATCCAATTGGGAAGTTTTTATCTAGTCTCTTTGTGTTGAAGAGGCTTATTTTTCTATTGTGATCTTTCCTAAAAAGAAACAAATTCATTAGGAAGAATGTGCCTGTAGTAAGACAAAGAATTCAATTTGGCCCTTGATGTACAATATAATGCATATGTAGATTGCATGTATGTCTGTTGGCAAGTTCAATACAATTATAGAAGAAGGCCATTTGATTTACCTTTTTGAAAGGTCTAGATTTATGCAGCACATTTTTGGATTGTGCAATAAGTTTCAGAAATGGTTTGACTAGACAAAAGATGTAGGAGAGAAAAAGTGTAAAAGTACATCGAATTTGTTTATTAAGAAAGCATATAAATTTTAGAATTCACATCCAATAGTTGTTACGTACCAACTTCATGTTGTATTATATATTATCAATAGTCTAGCAAATAACATCTTTCCAATTCACCATTTTTCTTCTTAAAACAACATGCTGAAGATCATGTCTGGTGGGAAGTCATAGCCCCCGTGTTCCATTAAACCCCATTTATCTCTACCATCAACAGTGACGCCAGGTTCGAATAAGCTTGAACCGATAACGGGAGGAATCTCGAACTGATCGACCGAGTCGTCTAAACCAGCAAATGAGATTGGTGGGTGATTAATAATTTCAGTGAAGTCTGTTTCTAGAACATGTAGCAGTGAGGATTTTGAGTGAAGATGAGTATGGGTTTGGAGCTTGGTTTGGCCTGCAAGGAATAGCTTCTTCTTCTTCAGTTTAGTATTCCAATGGTTTTTCACATCGTTGTCTGTTCTACCAGGCAGTTGAGAGGCTATGGTAGACCATCTGACCAACAACACAACGGTTAACAAATTATTATCTCAAAATTTAAAAAAGTAATACTAATACCTGGTTCGACTTTTTATTTTTGGTTCTTGAAAATTAAGTTTATAAATATTATTTCTTACTTATAAGTTTCTTTGCTTTGTGGGGATTTTAAGTGCCACTTCGTAACAATTTTCTTTTTAATTTACTGTTTATATGAAATTTATGTTTGTTCCTTCACCTCCTTTCCTAAACAATCTATTAATTCTTATTCAAATTTTAAAAGTAAAACTTAAAATATTGATAAAAGTAAATAACAAAATAACAGAAATTAGGTGAAAGTAGTATTTATAAGTTTCATTTTCAAAAACTAAATATTCATACGATTATCCAAACAATACCTTAATTTTTTTAAATTTATTTTTCTTTCGAGAAATTTGAGGAAGATGAAGACTATAGTAAAAAAATATCAGCAAACAAGTATAATTTTCAATAAATAAATAGTTTCGAACGAGCTGACCTTAATTATATTACTCATAGATATCTTACAGAAACTAAGAAATAATCTAGATTCAAATTTCTAATTTGTGTAAGCTTTGTTAGGTTCAAATCTGAATCCTTGTTTAAGATTGATCCTGGTTTGAAAAAAGAACAAAACTTACCTGCTTCCATATTGATTATAGAGATTAAAGATGACATTGTCTTCCTCCTCTGTAAATTCACCATGCTTAATATTGGGTCTAAGATAGTTTAGCCACCTTAACCTGCAACTCTTGCCACATCTCTTTAGCCCTGCAATTTTTTCAATATATTGTATTACAGAAAGAAACAAACAAACAAGAGAGAAATCAAACAAAAAATTGGTGTTAGTTCTTATGAAAGTGAAGAGAAAAAAGCAAGAAATTAAACCAGCTTTAGTGGGCAGAGCAATCCAAGTACCAGCAACGCCATGAGTTTCCACATATCTTTTAAGAATGGTATCCTCATCAGGAGACCAAGGCCCTTTCTTCACCTTCCCTTTCTCACAACATGGAGCTCTTCCCATGGCTCTTTGCTTCCTTCACACTAATGAACTATGGGGAAGAGTTTTGCAGCTAATGCTTAGTTCTAAAACTAGCTCAAGTACTGCAAAATCCCTTCTGATTTTGGCTACGATTGTGAGAGCTAAGTAGAATCTAGCTTGACTTTGTATGTTTCCCTTTCTTCCAAGGTTATTGATTGTTTGTTAATTAATATAGAAGATACCTTTTCTGTTTACACCCCTAGAAAGAAAGGATATTGTTTGAGAATAATTTATCAGAGGAGATTATTATCTGTGGTCGACAGTTTTACGTTGTATGTTTAGGAGAGATACGTTAAAAGTATTTTGAATTTATATATGTTTGTGGTTGAATTTATATATATTTGTGGTTATTAAGTTATGTGAGGTGAAATTTTTGTTTTAGAATAGTTATTATGAAACAATCACATTTGTGGTGGTTGCCTCGAATAATTTTCTAGTTTTGAGTGCATATCATGCAAATGGACGTACAGTGTCTTGACACTACAGATGGAATCTAAGATGTGTGTGTTTTCAGTATTGAAGGGCATTCAGTGGGGATCTGTTATGTCTAGTGACATTAACTATATAGCATTAAGACCTTGTTTGCAAGTTTGATGTGTTGAATAGTGATAGCATCAAGATATTGCTTTAATGATGTTCTCCTTGGGACTATGACCTTTTGTCATCTACATTCTCTTTGTCTCCAATTTTTCCTTTGCCTTCTACTTGGCTCCTTATTCACACTACAAGAAAAACATGATATCCCAATGTCAAGAATCGTCGATAAATATCACAAAACACATCGATAAATACACAATATCAGGAGAGTGGAATACTCCCAATGCAGACATACGACGTCAGGATGAATAGTACTCCTAACACCTAGTCAAAGGTGTCGGGACGAATAGTACTCTTGATGCCTTATTAGGGATATTGAGTATTAAAGACATTCCTAACGATACATAACAGTTGTCGAGATGTCTCCTCAATTTGAATGGGCTTTGGATTAATCTTTCAAACTAATTATTTTGTTATAACCGTTCAATAACAACAAAATTCGACACAAATATACTCATAAAGATCACCATTCAAACTTGAAACGGGCAAGAATTTAGCTCTTTTTATTAATAAACTTTCTTTCAGGTAGAACAAGTTAGGTGTATAGGAATCCAAATCTTTAATTTTAAGGGAAAAAATACATATCAATTACCGCTAAGCTATTTCAATTTTTTTTTTTTTTTTATCATATAGTTTTTGACTCTCTACTTTGTGTCAGAAGCAGAAGGGAGAAAGCAAGAAAGAAAGTATTTCTTACAAGTTACAATTAAGTGTATGAATAATTATGTGAAATAGAAATAGGAGATGAAAATGGGTCCACTCTATAATGATATATTCCTTTGAGGAAAATGGGTAAAGTTCAATGTTTTTTGTTCAAATTATGGAAATGGGTAATTAAATTTTATGTGCTGATGCAATGATCTGATCTCTTATATCACAGAATATTTGCTAAATCATCTGCACTTTACTTTATAAGGAAATGATAACAAAAACCATACTCATTTGTTTTCAGAACATTTCACATGCTATGCTTTTGCTATATTGGTCACACCACTTCCCATAATGGGATAACTCTTCATGAATCTTTCCTTATTTTCTAAAATATTTTACCTAAAGTTGGAAGGATTTTCTTTTTTCTTTTTCTTTTTCCTTTTTGAAATTTAAATAATGGAGGGCTAGAGGGACTTAAATTACTAGGCTATAATACAGTTTTAATGAGCTCTTTCAGCTGATAAGTTCTAGTAGGTACACATGGGTGTAAGGTTGCTCAATGTGTGTGAGGTGGCCTGGTGGGGTATAAGAGTTCCAACTTTAGTATTAATAAAGTTTCAACCGCGTCTAGGACATGGACTTAATTATCGTAGTTGGGTTATAATAGTTTATATTTGGGATATGGATTATTTTAATTTGAGTTATAATTGTATGTGTTTGAGGTGTAAACTATTTTTAGTTTGAGAAGGAAATAAAATAGTAAACACCGTAGCAAATGGTAAATACGATAGCAAATGAAGATTTTGAAAATAGTGTTAACTATAACTAATTTAGGGTTTTGAAATAAATGTATGAAGAGGTGGTTATTGTAGTTTTAGGATAGTTTTATCCCAAATATTCTTCAAAGACATTATCCATTGAAGTTTTAGGATTAAATTGGTATTTTTATGAAAGTTCACGGACTAAACTAATCTTTAACCTCTATAGAGACGGAGATTTTTTTCCATTTATGCAAGGGACTGGGAGCTACCTTTCGCATATGCAATCAACTTTTTTTTTTTTCCTATTAATTTTATTGAATTTTTTGGGCCATTTTAGAGAACAAATTATTTGGGATAAGTTTGGGAGCGATTTTAAAATGGTCTTAAAATCACTTCCGAACATGTCTTTCAAATATACCTTTGTGATTTTGACTTATTTATAAACAATATTTATTTTATGAAAATCATGTTTGATAGTATAAAATCAAGCATTAAATTAATTTTAAATAATTAAAATTAATGTATATATGAAAGTGATTTGAACATGACAGAAGTGATTTCAACAATTTAAAAATTACTCTAAATAAGTTCTTTATAAACTGTGATTTTGACCTGTTTAAACAGTAATCTCTAAAAATCTAGATAATTAAAATTTTGGATCCCTCTAACAATATTTGGAAGTGTAGGTACTTGACGTTTTTTTATAATTATTATCATGACTGTTTTCTGAATAAATCATTTTTAAAAATGTCTACAAAAATATTTGAATAACTGCATTTGTTTTAAAACTCTGTGCATGAATATATTAAAATAATGAATTATATTATGGGAAATTACATTGGGTTAGCAAAATATATTAGTATATTTGTAACCATGGCTCTAACTTTTAAATTTTGCGTTTATGGCAAAAATACATCGAATTTTTATCTAAATATGGCTTCAGATTCTCTTCTTCGTTTTAAAAAAGCGACAAACATTATACAACACTCCACTTCCCCTCTTTAGGTAGCGTGATAGGCTCTTTTTCAAATTTGTTGGCACTTTTTCCCCATTTTTTTAATACAGCAAAAGTATTATTAAATTGTATTTCATTATTTTGAACCATTTTTTCCTATTATTCTATATATATAAACTTATAATAGTGAATTCTTTACTGTTTTTTCTTCGATACATCTATTTTTTTCACAAGTAAGTTTTAGTTTTTCAATCTTTGTTCTTCTTTGATTTTCTAACCTATCGATTTTTTATTTTTAAATTTTAGAGTACATTAGTAATTTATTGAACATCCATCAATAAGTTAAAATGAGTTTAGGTCAACGATAATTAACATGATTTTGTATTTTGGAAGTGAGTGGTTCGATCCCACATCTCTACTATTATTGTACTAAGAAAAAGGACATCAATTGTGGCCTCATTCAATTGAGATAATTTTTCATTTATGCAACCTTGTAATTGTTGGGCTATGGACTTAATTTTTATATCGTGTTTTGCTATTATGAGCTTTATTCATTTCCAAGTATATCATTGGTATATCAACAATATGTCAATATGCATTAATATAAATTTTCAATATATTATTAATGTATAATAATAGTATATCATCAAGATGGTTGCCTAACTATCTAGTATTATAGTTGCAAATACATCAACTATTAACATATTAAAATTCCAAGTACCCCAATAGTTATCAATCAACAAACATTATAAAATTTAAGTACATCATCTCACTATCAGGCATCGATAGTGTATCAAATGTACATCAATAATGTATCAAATATACATCAGTAGTATATCAAGAGATATCAAGGGGTATAAAATATGTATAGGTGTATCAGTTATATCAAGTGTATCAGGTGTATCCGTACATTTTTTACATTTCATATTTTAAATCGTGTGATAGACTTTTTTTTTTTTTTTTTTTTTTTACCATTTTTATAAAACGAAAAGATTTTAACTATGAATCTAATACTAGTAACTTGTTTTACCCATTTTGCAACTAGCCTACATATAAATTTAGGTATTCTTGATCATATAATCCTCTTGAACTCCCATGAAACACATTGTGGAAGGGATATATTTTTCTTATTTAGAGTTTGATACCCTCGAGAATGTTTATCTATTCTACCAATAAATGTTGCAAAGAGTTAGCTTAGCAAAATTTAGAGTTAACCAAATACTCCATTCTCCTCATTATTTTTTCTAACCTACTTGAAATGTCCCAAAAACCACTGCTCATTCCCCACATAAGACGTCTTAATCTAAAATACTTTCTACGTATATAGTTTAAATAAATAAGTCCAATTATATAATTGTCTAAATTTTTCTATTTTTTACATGAATAGTCTTATTGGTTATTATTTTACTCTCAAGTCCGGTCTAATTTACCTTTTCAGCACTTCCTTATCATTCAGTTTCTTTTTTAAATATATATAATAATATTAATACAAAAAAATAGGTAAGAAAAGTATCTTGCAGTTATGAACTTCTTTAAACTATTTTCTTTTTAAAACCTATACAAATAAGAAAATTTTCTCTAAAAATTCAAAAAAGTATAGCCCTCATCAATGAAAGCAAGAATCACAAGAAGTTTCAAATAAGAAAATAAGGTATATTTCATATATACAGTATTATATATTTGAATTTTCTAAAAATGAACTATATATATTAAATTGGGTATATTTGATAAGTGCATGAACAATACAAGAATATAATGATATATAATTAGTAAGGATATATAATTTGTAGAACATAAGGGTATATATATCATTTTCTGAAAATGATATATATGGAATAATGTATGCAATGTATATTCACATTTTTCAGAATATTTGTAAACACACCAAAAGAAACCATGATATATTTAATGTATGATTATATTTTTCAATATATTACCAGTATATTTAATAAAGGGGTTGATCAATTTTTAATTAAAGATATATAAAAAAAAAAACAAAATCTACTAAAATGAAAGAAATATTAATTTAAAATATTATGCACTAAACGAATACCAATCAAAATTAATAAAGAACAAAGACAAATTTAAAATTCGAGAATGAAGTTAATAAGGAAAGAAATACAATTTAATGATTGGAGATAATATAATTAGTGATATTTCAAAAATAAAATCTTTTTATAATTAATATTAACTCTGGAAATAATATATTTTTATTTTAAAATATTATAAAATTAAAAGATGAGATCGAAAATTTTGAAAAAATATTATAAATTTAGTGAAATGTTGTAGTTTTGAAAATAAATAAGAAAAATATTGTAGTTTTGATGATTTGATTGAGGTGGTGTAATTTTTTTAGTTGATCGAGTGCTGAACATTCGTTCAAGTTTTTTTTTTCTATTTTCAACCATGATCGAATGTTCAATATTCGACCATCTTTTTTATATATTTTTTCCTTACTTTTTTTAATTGAAAAAAAGTATTTATCTTTTTAGTATATTTTTATACTCTTCCTTTTCATTTCCTTTTTTTAGTAAGAAAAATGTACTTTATGAAAAATTTATTCTTGTATTCTTAATAATAAGAAAAATTTACGGTTGTTTCATCCTTAATTATTCTAGCTTTAAAAAACATCATAGAAATAACAAATTTTCAATCTTTTTCTTTTTCCATATTACGACTATTGTTAGTAATTGAAAAATAATTAAATATAAATTAAAATTTCCATAACAATGCAATAATTTAATATTTTTTTCATTCATTTAAAAGGAACAAAAAAAAATCAATGTGTCCCGCAAGGCTAATGTCGTGGATTTCGAGCTGGTTGTTGTCATCGACTTTGAACTTTAGGTTTCTTTGGTTCCTCTTGATCCTTTGGTGGCTTTGGTACCTCTGCAGACGCTTCATAATATAAATATTTGTTATGCTCTCTACAGTCGTGCCCATGTCCATGCATGTATGAAAACGATTAAACGATTTCTAAATCATAACATCCTAAACTAAAGGCTGACATCATCATCATCAGACTAGCATAGCCAATCTTACTTTGCGTTTGTGTCATAAAAGGCAATCCATCCACATTTTGGTCAATCTCATCGAACTCCTCTTCTTCTACTCGAGCACGTCCCCTATGCTTAGGAACTAGTGGAGGTGCAATAGGTATATCGTATATATAATGTATCTTCTCCATGTAGCTTTTGTTATTACTGCATATAATAAGGACCTAGTTTGGATTATTTACAACATCACGAAGGCTACTATTACTCGATCTCTATAAATTATAAAATAATTAGACAATATTTAAAATAAATTTAAATTAAAAATAATACGACAATAGTTAATTATATACCAGATGACTCACAGTTGCTCCCAGACGAGTAATATAGACCCTTGTAATATTATTATACCAATTGATATAATCTTGAGTTGCATCCCTATCGAATTGCCTAATTGAAACCACCATTGCAATAAACTTTCTACGATAGTGACATCACATTACCAAATGTGCAACTTTTTCAAACCAGTATGCAGTTTTCAGGTCGATGTCATGCAGTAGGGGTTCAATATTGCACTC
The DNA here is from genome assembly GCF_009727055.1 of Benincasa hispida. Classification (NCBI taxonomy): domain Eukaryota; kingdom Viridiplantae; phylum Streptophyta; class Magnoliopsida; order Cucurbitales; family Cucurbitaceae; genus Benincasa; species Benincasa hispida. Next base: position 12,159,120 of record NC_052352.1, on the reverse strand, counting down.
TGATGGGACATTCTGTTGGAAACCAAATTGTCTGATCACCCTATCAGGAAAATGCCACTCATCAATATGAAAATATATAAGAGGACTTATCGCCTGTCATATGTCTTGAACGTTTATACAAAAATTGGGCAAAGTGTCCATGACATCTCCTAAATAATCTGAAACATAACATATTATATTAAAAATATTAAAGACAAGTATATAAAAAATATGTATAAAAAATTCAATTGGGTTCAGTATTCATGTATCTGTTCAGGTTGAACTGGATCAAACATGTACTTATATTGACTTACTACGTGTGTAATTGATCTAGTTACACAAAATTGCTCTCTTCACCTATATTATTAAATTAATATTTTAGATTTTAAATTAACTATATTAGTCATATAAAAATATTTTTTAAATTAAATTAAAATAATATACCGAGAATCGTAGGCTCATCCCTCTAATTGATGATCATTGACATGTCGAAGCTATGGAGCCATTGTTGGAAATTGTTCCAAGTCCATAATTGCAGAAGTATCTGGCCCAATAATTTCACGAATGTCAAGTTTTATTGCTTTGCATAACTCTCTATACAACTATGCCAAACACACTCCACCCAAGAATACCATCCTACTTGTGACCTAACTGATTACATTCACATCGTACTTGAGCACCTGGTTTTGTCCAATTAATTGTGGTATTGTGAACTCTTTGGTCTACTAGGTTTCGTCAACAATGATGGATCTGTTGGTGTTAATGCCCTAAAGTCTCGTGTCCTGTAGTTTGTAAACAGTTTGTACCATCGCTTGTGTTGTTAATATATGATATTTACTTCACATCTTGTATTTTTGCTCAAATACTTGTTTTATTTACTTTACCACAATACAAACCAATAAACATAAAATCCCTGGTTATCTGTATGTGACTCAAGCATGTATGTGGTGACATACAAGTGGATCATGTCTTCAGTGATAACCAAAATGGTCTATAGTATATGGATATATGAGAGAAACCTTATCCTAGTAACGCTACGGATGTGGCCCGCTTTGTGAAATGGTCACAAGTGTTGTGACTTGTCACAGATGGTTTGATCCTGATCATTCATGTTGGGGACATGCGAGTGGGGGTATCCTATATAAAGAGTTTGTATAAGACCTGACCACGAAGTGCTAACATCTCGTTATATAACACCGTTCATGACAGAGACTTCACTTCACTAGGATGACCATAGGTAACATGACTTCAATCCGAGTGAGTTGGGAACTTCTGCCATTGAGGGCAGTCCTTTGATTTGTATGGGTGCGAGTGATCAGCTCGTCGATTCAACCTACTATTTTGGGGATTCGTCTGATTTGGGAGCTGGAAACTCGGCTACACAAGATGGAATTCACTCCTTCCCTAAGGCAAGAGTAAGTAGATAAATAGCTCTCTTAAGGGCTGATTCCGAGGCTTGAACGATGTAGCACCACACACCTTTTCTTGACCCGAAAGATGTTCACACATAGTTGGATTATGTTGTATTGTTCATTAGAGGAATCAGTGGTACTTAAGGAATGAGATGTAACTATAGGGACAAAACAGTAATTTGGCCCAACTGTACTTAGGAGCATCTTTGAAGGGTCATCGTACTCATGATTGGTTATATCCGATGGACACATAAATATGTCTGTGGTAAGAAGAGTTAGCTGTTGGTCTTTAGGGGAATGCCTGTAGTTAACTGATGGTGGATCTCGTGGCTAAAGAGTTTAGTCAGCTATTCACGGACCATTGGAGCTTTGAGCCACAGGTCCATTAGGTCCCCTAGGTAGCTTGGATAAAGTCGAGAACCAGTGTTTGGGTTGATTTGAAATGTTCAATTGACAAGAGGAAGTTTGATTATATATGATATAATTGGACTGGTTAATTATATATGATATAATTGGCTAAATGTATGAGATACATTATTTTGGAGAAAATTAGATATAAATATGATTTATATCAAGTAAAGGAGAAAATACTATAGTAGATATGTGATATCAAATTATAGGATAAAAATATAATATGATTATATTTATTAATTAATTAGTTGGTTAATTATATGATAATTAATCAAAATTCACGTTTGGACATGGGTTAGTGGGGCAGTGTCGGTTATTGTAACCGATGAATTAAAATGAAAATAATTTTCATTTTGATAGAACGCCCGAAGAGAAAAAGAGGTAGCAACAATCACTTAAGAGAATCGAGAGCCTATGTGATAGCTCTTCTCCGCCTAAACGATCATCTACCTCGCGCCTAAAAAATCGTTATCTGAATGATCGTGTAGTGTGCCGATTTTGTTAAACGATCGTATACCATTTCCTAAACGATCGTTTAGTAAATCCTACACGATCGTGTAGCTTCTCCTAAATGATAAGCATTCTGCTATGCGATAGCGTCTTTTTCCCTCCCACTTGCTTATCGCCTACACGATTCGTGTTTCCTCCTTCCTCTACCAAATTCACCAAAGACCACACTTTGGGTTCTCACTCCGACAATACCCGAGACTCTTTACTGGTGGTGTCATCCCCTCGGCGTTCGTGTTCGTGGTTGTTCATGTTACTGTAATCGACCCTTCCGCTGGGCGTTGGTAGATCGCGTGGAGGTTTTCCGCTGCTGTGAGTCCCGAAGATTGAGATTGTCTTCAACTGGTATGGTACTCTTTCCCTTTTCATTTTCTTGTTCAAAGCATGTCGATAATTAAGATTTATTTGCATAACTGTATGTTTTGAATGTATAATGTGTATTTCGGTCACGGTGAGATCGGAGCGATCCGAACGCGCTTATGGAATTCTTCGATATGAGATCCTTCAAGATCGACATGTAAGATAAGCATATTAGAATGTGTGATCTAGTAAACTTCATGCGGTACAGGTTGAAATTGAGGAGAGTAGCATGCAACGTATGTTGACAGTTTATAATAGTTCTCAATGAAATCTTCGTAGTTCATGTGAAATCATGAGCAAACCGCCATAAAATGCGAGCATGGGATGCCAAATGCTTGCCACTTGTTACATGAATAGTATCTCCCAGACCTATTTAGCGTGAGTATTCGAACATTTCCTCTTTTAGCATTGAGGTTGAGACGTCAGATTTTCATATAAAACATACCTTTATATCAATCATATGAATGTACTTTGTGTTTATTAGATATTGCAGCACATTTCAAGTCTTTATCATGTGCATAGTCGAGTATTTACTAACTTAGTATTAAAAATATATTTATCTCGACACTTCAAAGAAACTTTTATTTCTTTTCTTCTTTTTTTCAAAATAGTTTGCGTATTTATAAGATGTGTTATTTGAGTGAGGGCATTTATCAGCAACATTCGAGCTCCTTTGGGGACTCCATTGATGTACTCTAATAGATTTTTCATCATCCATCCATACCTAGCTCAATCGTGTATGCTATCAACGTTATCACTAAGTAAAAAAACTTTTTACTTTATAGCCTTTTTCGTGAGATTTTCCCAAATGAATCAACCAACAATTTTAGAAAATAATTTTTCTTTTTATCTCACGGTTACCATAAAACTTCCAATAACCTCCCACTCAAATTGGTTATTAGAGAAAAAGAATTAATTATCGTATAATTAATATATTATAAATAAATATGATAACCAACTTATCATAGTATATTTATAACCTATAGTTTTAATATTTTATCCTATGAAACATATAAACCATAGTTCTTTTTCTATTTTATGGTATTTAATATAAATCATATTTATATTAATTCTCCATTAATGTATCTAATACATCATATCAATTATATCACATATAATTGAATTTCCTCTTGTTAATTTGAATACTTCAAATCAATCCAAAATCTTATTCTCAACTTGAATCCATTGATTTACCAAGGGGACCTCATGGACCTGTAGCTTAAAGCTTCAATAGTACGTGAACAACTGACTAAACTCTTTAGTCACAAGATCCACCATTTGTTAATTGTTGGTCACTTCATTAAAGATCGACAGCTGCACTTTTCACACTACAGATATATTTCTATGTCCATATGACCAATCAACAATGTAATAACCCTTCACAAATCGCTCGTAAGTATAGCTGGGCCAATTTACTGCTTTCCCCTGTAGTTACATCTAACTCCTTAAGTACCACTGATTTCTCTAATGAACAATAAGTCATAGTCATACTATGACCGAGTCCTCTTTTCCAAAGAGAGAGTGTGATCACTATGTTCAAGACTCGGAATCAGCCCAAGGGAGCAATTTATCTACTTACCCCTGTTTCAGGGAGGGAGTAAATTTCGTCTTGTGTAGCTGAGTCCCCAGCTCCCCAATCAGACTAATCCCCAAAAAGGTAGGCTTGTTGAGTTGGCAATCTGGCCACTCTTACCCAGACTAATCAAAGAACCGCCTTCATAAGCAGGAGTTCCAAACTCACTCAGGATTAAGGTCATGTCACCTTTGGTTATTTTAGTGAAATGTAAGTCTCAATTATCAATGGCGTTATATAAACAGATTAATCATCTCATGGTTCGGTCTTATACAAACTCTTTATATAGGACATCCTCGCTCGCATGTCTCCACATGAATGGTCAGGATCAGACCATTTGTAGCACTTTACAACACTTGTAACATCTACAAAGCAGGTTGTATCCGCAGTGTCACAAGGATAAAGTATCCCTCCTTTATCCTTATACTACAAACCATTTAGGTTATTAAAGGCATGATTCACTTGTATGTCTCACATACATGCTTAAGTTACATGAAATAACCACAGATCTTAGTTTATTGGATTTGAGTACATGCAAATAAAATAACATTTATTTTATTAATAACAATATGTACAAAATGTTTACAAACTACAAGACTACCGGGAGAACACCAATCTCAACACTTAATGGATTTATTAAACTTACAAATTTGGAATTGACATCTGTCACGATAAACATAATTCTTTAATGTATTGACTTTATATATATATATATATATATATATATATATAGTTGTTGTTGTAACATCCCTAATTTTCAAATATTTATCATTAAATTTATCTTTAATTATTTGGGCGTTAATTTGATCATTGGAGCCAAATTTGAATATTTGGGAGAAGATAATTTGTTAATTTGAAGTTAATTGTGGATTTAAATTTTTCTTGGATTTAATTGGAGTTCATAAGAAATTTGAAATTAATTGGATTTATTTGATAATTGGGAGATTTAGAATTGAGATACTAAGATAATTGATTTAGGAGATATTTGAGAGAATTTAGAACTGATTCAGGATCAGGGTCAATATATTGAATAAATTCTTCAAACTAACTAAAAGGTTGTACATTCGTTTATATCAAACCCTAACCTACTCACATTAACATATAAATGCACTAAATTCGGGAGTAACATCGCGATTAAAAACATCAAGTTCATTGCTTGTTTATGATCTGATGGTGTTAGAATAGGATGTTCATATACCACTTTTAACTGGTTTGCTCTTATATCTACCCCAAGTAACATCTCTACCATTTCAATAAATTGTTCAAAACAATTCTACTTGTCATATTTCTGCTAAAACCTCCAAATGGTGGTTGGTCATATTCAACTCCATCAACACCATTAATCATATGATCATTTGTAAATAACATAAATTCCAAACATTTTTCTGTCATTTTCTTTAAAAAAGATACAAACAATACATTATTAATTATTTAAACAATTATCAAACTTAAATACAAATACAAACAAACAAACAATATATATATATATATATATATATATATCAAAGAAAAACTTATTTTAATTTTTTTATTCAAAAAATAATTTAAAAAATCTAATATTATTTTAAAAAAAAAAAAATACTAAAGGTTTTGTATTAAAAAATTATAAACATAAAATACAAAGAAAACTAAAATTATAAATATATTGTACTATTAAACAAACTCTAATACTAAACTTTTTGTAATAAAAAATCTTTCAACATCAAACTTAAATATTAAAAAAATCAAATATTATAAGATATATATAAAAAATTCATTCAAATGAATAATTTTATTTTAAATCACAAACAAAAATACTAAACTTTCTATATTAAAAAACTATAAACATCAAACTTAATTATCAAAAAATCGAATAATATAAAAAAAATATAAAGAATTCACTCAAATTAGTACCTTTTCATTCAAAACAAGCAAAAACACTAAACTTTTTAAATTAAAAAATAATATTAAAAATCGATTATTAAAAAAAAAATAAAAACAAGGATTCTTCTTTTTTATTAAAAAAACTGTAAACAAAAATGCAAAGAACACTCAAATTACAATAATATTGTATTGGTACCTTTTCATTAAAAACAAACAAAAGCATTAAATTTTTTAAATTAAAAAATAATACTAAAAAATCGATTGTTTAAAAAGAAATTAAAAAAAAAAAAAAAAACAAAAACAAGGATTCTTGTTTTTGTATTAAAAAACGGTAAATAAAACTGCTACGAAAATTTTGTACTAACACAATCTAATGCAAAGAAAACTCTTAATACTAAACTTTTTTCCAAAAGAACCCTAAACCTTAAAAATTCTAATACTAACAAACTCTAATATTATCTAAAATACAATAAAAAAAATCACTCAAATAACTAATATTGTAATGAAAAACAATTCTAATACTAAACTATTTTTTAAGAAAAACCTAAACGTTAAAAACTCTAATATTAATAAAATCTAATATCATCTAAATGCAAAAGAAAACATTGACATGGAAGATCTAGCATAAGATAAATAAAAACATTAAACTATAGAAAAAAAAAATCCTAACATCAATATATAAATATTATTGAATTCAACGACCGTTAAAAAATAATTAACATTAAAATGGTATGTTTGGCATTAAATATAAAAAAAATATTAAAAAATAAACTAGGAATAAAAAAATAAACTCACAAATTAAAAAACAATCCTATTTTTTTCTCTCTCAAAGTTCTACGGTCCCTCTTTTTTTGTTATTAGTTATCCAAACAACAAAAACTATGAAAAAATAGAATAATATGAGAATATGGATCTATAACTTATTTTTTAATTAAAAAAATAGATTTAGTTGAGTGAAAGTGTATTAAATAGTTAAAAATTTTCATTATTTTTTTATATAATTAATTCAACCTAAGAAACATAGACACGGATACGAATACGATATGATATGATGATATATCAATTTCTAAAAAACTAAGAGATGGATACGTTGAAGATACGTTATATATGATAGCGCTCAATTAATTGTTATAATACTTATTTTAAGTTAGATTAAAGTATATTCAAGAAGAAAATGAAAACTTGAAAAAAAATTCTAACAACGTTCGAGCGGTGGTTGAGCAACTAGAGCAGATGGTAGGAAAGAAGTAGAAGATGAATATTGAAGAATTGAAGTTGAGAATGAAGTGGGTGTGAATCATGATTTAGATAGTGATAGAGAAGAGAAGAGAAGAATGATGATTAAGTTACATTTCAAGAAATATTTTTTCTTTTTAGCTTTTTATGTTTTTGTTCTTTATTGTTTTATCATTTTAATCTATTTTGTTTTAGATTGCTAGATTTAGGTGGACTTTTAAATAAATTGGGTTATGAGTTGGGCTGAAATTTGAAAAAAAAAAAAATGACCAAGCGTATCCCCTTCAATATTTCCTTTATGTATCTGGAAGCAGATACGCATATCTAAAATTTAAAAAAAAAAAAGAAAAAATCAGATACTTCAAATCACCTATCGTATCTGATACCAATTCTCTGCACAATTAGAAATATCTATGTTTTCTAAAGATGAACAATTTTATTTATTTATTTTTTTACAAAAAAATTACTTAGATTTTCTAATAGAATAAAATAATTACCATTATTCTTGTATATTTCCTCCAAACAAAATTATTCAAGTATATATAATTTAAATTTTAAATATAATACTTTTTATACACAATTTAAATATAATATTTATATAATAATAATAACATATTCATAATTTTGATTATTAAACGATAAAACGTGAAATTTAAATACAATATTTATATAATGACAACATAACAATAATAACTAGAAAAAACTAAAAAAAAAAAAAGAAAAAAGAAAAAAAAGAAAAAGAAAAGAAAGGCAAACCAGGGCGAGTACGGAGACGTTCTCTATCCTTCCCCTCGTAACGAGATTTTCTTTTAAGTAATGATTAGGTGCAGCCCACAATTCTTCTTTCTGTTAGCATAATTACTTTATATCTATATTTAATAGATAAACCCTATGATCATTCATGTGAAATTGTCAAGAATCAATAACATACCGGATTCCATTGAGAAACTAATGATAACTTCAAGATGATGATAGATAACTATGATATTCCTCAACCAAAACTTTGAATGTCCGTGGATCTCTCTCTAGATGGGATTTAAGAAAAACTGATTGCTTGTTGTTTTGGTATATTGGGGACCATAGCCCTAAGATCTCTTTATATACTAATTCAATTAGGGATCCCATTAAACCCTAATTAACTAGGAATGAGCTTCTACCCATTAAGTCCATACTCAATTAGGAATCTAGGGCCTTAATTAATTAGATCACATAATATAACCCAATCTAATAAAATAATCAGATAAATTATTAATCCACATACATAGCTCATACTTTAATTAAACGTACTATTATTTAAATATGTCTAACAATCTCTAGTTGGGCCATATCTGTATACCTAATATAATTAAATCACTTGAACCTTAAGTGCGCATGAACATATTATTTCAATAATAGAATTTTCCTTTAATTCAATCTAGTCCATCTCCTGTATTAGCACGGAATCAAGGCAGCTTTCGTCACTACCCTTGTAACTAAACCTTCCTTGATCACCAATTCCAATACATTCAATGACATAGATCAAATATGGATGGATAATATGGAAAGTACATGCAAAGGGATCTAGATTATGCCTGTTTCTAATTGGTCCAAATTCCTTAGTGAGATAATTCTTAAAAACTTTAGGCTAAATCACATTTGCTAAACTGCATGTATGATAAACAAGTTCAAATAATAAAACATAAACCATCAACTTTATTCTATATAGAAAATAAACAAAATAAGGTCAAAGAACATCCTTAATAACAAAGTTCCATTAAACCATGGAATCAGAAAAGTGACTAACACCCATGCGAGTAACATGTTCATGAAAAACTTTAGGTGATAAGTCTTTAATCAATAGATTTGCGACCATAGAGTTTGTTCCTATGTGTTCTATTGAAATTTGACCATTTTGAACTCTTTCTTTAACAACCAAAAACTTCACGTCTACATGTTTTGACTTCGTATTGCTTTTGTTGTCGTGGAATGCATCACTGCTGATTTATTGTCACGAAATAATTTTTGTGGTCTTTCTATGCCAACCACTATCCACAGCCTAGTGACAAAATTTTGTAACCATATTCCATGATTTGATGCCTCATAACATGCTATAAACTCTACAACCATGGTAGAAGAAGCCATAAATGTTTGTTTAACACTTCTTCAAGATACAGCTCATCCAACCAACATGAAGATATCACCTGAAGTGGATCATAAAGTATCTTGGCATCCAACATAATCAGAATTAAAATACCCAATGATCTCCAAAACTTTATATCTCCGATAAGTGAGTATATGAACTTTTGTTCTCTATAAATACCTCATAACTCGTTTGGTTGCTTTCCAATGATCCATCTCTAGGTTGCTTAAATATATGTCTAACACTTCTGCTATGAACGCAATATCTAAACACGTACGTACTTGAGCGTACATTAGACTTCCAACAGTCGATGCATAGGGAATCTTCTGCATCTCCTTAGTCTTGAGTACAGTCTTGGGGCATTGACATAAATAAAATTTATCACCTTTAGCGATCGGGATATCTCCTAGTGCACAATCTTTCATACCAAATTTACTCAAAATCTTTTCGATGTAGTTCTTTTGTGACAATCTCAAAATACATTGAGAACGATTTTGCAGTATTTCAATTCCTAATATAAAGGAGCATCACCAAGATCTTTCATCTCAAAATTCGCTTTGAGAAACCTCTTAGTGTCATGCAATAAATCTACATCATTACTTGCTATAAATATGCCATCGACAAATAACACTAGAAAGATAGATTTACTCCCATTGAAATTGTGATATACACAATCTTCCACTATATTTACCTTAAAATCAAGAGGTAATCATTTCATAAAATTTGTGATACTATTGACGAGAGACTTGCTTGAGGCCATAGATGGATTTCTTCAATTTGCATACCATAGACTTTGAATTACCAGACACAAAGTTTTCTGGTTGCACCATATAAATCATCTCATCAAGTTCCCATTGATAAAAAGTAGTTTTTACATCCATCTAGTGTAGCTCTAAATCAAAGTGAGTTACCATTACCATGATTACCCGAAAAGAGTCTTTCAATGAAACCAAAGAGAAAGTCTCTTTCTAATCAATGCCTTTTTTTGAGTAAAACTGTTTGCAACAAGACGAGCCTTATATCTTTTGATATTGGCATACAAATCCTTTTTTGTTTTAAATATCCATTTACAACCCATGGGTTTCACTCCTGATGGCAATTCGATAAGTTTCTAAACATCATTGTCTTTCATGGATTTTATTTCCTCTTCCATAGCATTTATCCACTTTTGAGCATTAGAACTTTATAGAACCTGTTGAAAGTTGATTGGGCCGCCTTCCATTATGCCCACATCATCCTGGTGTTCCTAAATAAATAAAGTATAATCATATAGAATTACACTTCTTCTTTCTCTAATGGATCTTCTTAGTGACACTTCTTGAAGTTGTCGAGTTTGAACTTCAAATTCAACAACGGGGACTTCAATATTGTCTTGTTCTATAATTGGTTCAATAGTGAAGTCAAAAATTGGAGTATGAACATCATTTATAACCACATTAGGAAAAAAAACTAATTCCTCTTCAAAGACAACTTTCCTTATGTTATATTCCCCTAAACTCAACATCCTCAAGAAATTTAGCATTTCCCATCTCAAACAATGAATGATCTAGAAGTGGGATTATAAAGCTTGAAACCTCGAGAGCGCTTAGAATACCCAATAAAATAGCAACTAATAATTTTTTTGTCCAATTTTCTTTCGTTGGGCCTATAAGACCTAGCCTTGGCTGGACAACCCCGGTTGTGAAGATGCCTAATACTAGGCTTCTTTCCTATCCACAACTCATATGGGGTTTTAACTATTGCTTTACTAGGTACCCTATTAAGGATATATGCTGCAGTATTTATTGCTCACCCCAGAGGGAGTCTGGTAAAGAAGAATGACTAATCATACTTCTTACCATATCCTTAAGTATTTTATTTCGCCTTTCTGCTAAACCATTCATGCTAGGTTTGCTCGGCATAGTATTTTGCATAACGATTCCACATTCCTCTAGGTATTTGGCCAAGGACCCTGGACGTTGCTTACCTAATCCATCATATCCATCATAGTATTCACCACCGCGATCAGTTTAATAACCTTAATTTTCTTTCCAAGTTGAAGTTCAACTTCAGCTTTGAAAGACTTGAAAACGTCCAAATATTGAGACTTCTCATGAATTAAATATAAGTACCCATATCTTGAATATTCGTTTATAAACTATAATAAATATTGTTGTCCATTCCAAGAAGCCGTAGGGAATGGACCACAAATGTCTATTATATGTTCTAAGACACATCTGTTGGCACCAATTTTTCTTATGTTTTTATGTTTTTCCTTAATATATTCCATATAAACGTCAAAGTTAGAATCAAGAATATTTAGAAATGTGACCTAAATGCTTGTGCCATAACATAGCGGAATTCTCATTTAATTTACGCTTTTTACCACATGAATTAGATATCATGATCTTATTAAATGAAGCAAAAGAGTCGAGCATATATAGATTATCAATTAAAGAACCGGTATTAATAAGCTTGGAATCTTGAAAAAAACTGAAGCACAAGAAAAATCAAATTTGTCCAAACTGGACATAGAAACTAAATTTCATCTAAATGGTGGTACAACAAAAGCCCCATTCAAATCCAAATAACAACCAACATAATCCAAAGTTCCCAATAGCTTCACTTGGAATTGTTTTGTCATCGCCCACATAGTTGAATTCTTCAGTATCACTTGGTGGCCAGCTCCACAGGCAACCCTGCATAGATATACTTATGTGAGTAATAGCACCAAAATCTACCCACCAAGTATTTGTAGGTACAATAGCTAAATTAACTTCAGAAGAAACCAAAGTAAGAAATTTAACCTTTTTTACACGCCAATGTCCTTCCTTTTTGCAGAAAAACAAGGATCTTCAGTAGCTTGTTTCTTGTTTTTATTATGCTAAGATGTCCCTTGTACAACATCTATAGATTTTCTTTTCTTTTTGTCAAATAAGCCAGTTGCTATATGAGCATTTTCTGTCCTTTTTCTCTTAATTCTATCTTCTTCTTACACACATTGTGAGATAAACTTATTAATACTGCATTTATCCTTTTGAGTATTATATCTTATCTTAAATTGGGTGAATTGTGCAGGAAGAGAGATAAGTACAAGATTTATGATAAATTTTCATTTACCTCGATATCAAGTGTCTTTAATTTACCTGTGAGATTGGACATTTCCATAATGTACTCTCTTATGTTCCCATTGCCCTCATACCTCATGGAAGTTAAAGAAGTCAAAAGACTATTTATTTCCTCTTTTTTTCAAGTAAGATATTTCTCAACTTGAGCAAGGAACTTATTGGAATTTTCACTTTCCATGATAGAGCCTCGAAAAGACTTCGGAATGGAGTGCCTAATAATCATCAGACATATGGGATTTGACTACTCCTACTTCTCTATATTAGCCATATTCAGCTGTTCCTTAGTAGTGTTAAGATCTTAGATTGATCCCTTCCCTGTTCATGAATTAACACCAAAGAAAGAACAAATAGAAAGAAAAGAAAACAGAGAGAACATAGAAGAACACTGGCTCAATGATATTTCATTACTTAGAAGGATTTCTACACAAAAAACAACACTATTAATCATCAGCAAACATCATAACAAGAACAAATAGAAGTGAGGCCCAACAGAAATTCGAGGAGCTGGGAATACTCTTCATAAAAGCTCCTCAGCTCTTACTTATCTTCACAGAATTTTCATATCATCCCTTGGCCTCAGATTGCCCTATTTATCTGCTGAGAGTGGTCCCTTTTCTTAACCGAATTCATCTCCCAATAAATACTCTAAAAACGGTTTCTTTCCTCCAGCTCCATTTGTAACAAATTCCTTTTGTATATTCCCTTTTTTGCCCCTCCTTTTGTAAGTGTAAATTATTAGGGGTTTAACAATACTGCCCCTTTCGAAGTGCACCTTGTCCTCAAGGTGAAACATTGGGAATTGTTGTCTCATGGCAGGGGCTGATTCCCAAGTAGCCTCACTCTCTAGTATGTTCTTCCATTTAACCAACCACTCTTGAATGGCTAACTCACCATTCCAACGCATTCCTAACACCAATTCAGGCTTAACTTGTAGTTCGAAGTCTTTAGATAGTATAGGAGGAAAATGTTACACCCGTTGTGCTTGTCCGAGCTTTTTATTGAATTGAGATACATGAAACACATTGTGGATAGAAGCTTCTGGTGGCAAGTCCAATCAATAGGCTACCTCCTCATCTTCTCGGTTATTTGGTAAGGTCCATAGAACATAGGAGATAACTTCTCACTTCTTTTTCTGCTAGGAATCTTTGACGATAGGGCCCAAGTTTAAGGAAAACTTCATCCCCGACTTCAAATTGCAACTCTCTTCGGTGTAAATCAACGTTTTTCTTCATCCGGTTTTGAGCTACTAGCAAGTTCTCTTTAAGGGCGATCAATGCCAAATCCCTTTCTTTCAGCTGTTGTTCCATGGTGTCGTTCAATGTTTTTTTATCCCCATAACAGATTAGGGGTGGGGAAGGCCTACCATAAACTGCCTGGAAAGGTGTGGTCCAAATTGAGACATGAAATGTTGTATTGTACCAAAGTTCTTCCCATGCTACCATTTATTCTAAGGAGTTGGTTGTTCGTTGCAAAAGCATCTCAAATAGGTCTCAAGGCATCGGTTGACTCTCTTAGTTTGACCATCGTTTGAGGATGGAATGCGGTGCTTCTTCTTAGTTAAGTTCCCATGGTAGTGAACATCTCTCTTCCGAAATTACTTAAGAAAATAATGTCTCGATCAGTCATAATGGACTTGGGTATGCCATGGTGTTTGACCACCTCTTGGACAAAAGCCTCTGCCACTTGTTTAGTTGAGAATGAGTGTTTAAGAGGAACGAAATGCCCATATTTACTTAGACAATCAACAATCACCAATATGGTGTCATAACCCCCTACTCTTGGCAACCCTTCTATGAAGTCCATGGTCCATTCTTCAATTATCAGATCTAGAATGGGGAGTGGTTGAAGCAGCCCAGCCAGTGACAAGGACTCTGATTTGTTCCATTGAAAAATTTCACATCCTTCCACATACCTTTGTATATCAGCCTTCATTCGTGGCCAATAAAGCTCTCCATTCATTTTTTTATACATTCTCAAAAATCCAGAATGGCCCCTCAACAAAGAATCTTAAAAAGTGTGTAATAAAGCTGGTATCAAGGCTGACTTGCGAGGAATGATCAACCTCCCTTTGTACATCAATCTATTATTCTTCCACTGGTAATTGGGTTTTGCTTCTGGATCCTCCCTTAACTTGGCAATGATCTGTTGAAGTTCCTCATCGCTTTCAACTTCCTTGATAATTAGGTCCATGTCTACCACTGCCGGGGCTGACAAAACGTGAATTTCTACTGTTGAAGGTACATGAGATAGGGCGTCTGCAGCTCGGGTTGGTAGAGAATTTCAAAGTCATACCTAAGGAGCTTGGTCAGCCATCTTCGAAACTAAGGTTGCACTTCATGCTACTCGATCAATAACTTCAGGGCTTTTTTGGTCAAATATGACTATAAATTTTCCTCCCAAGAGGTAATGCCTCCACTTTTGAATGACCAAACACCACTGCCATCAGTTCCCTTTCATAAATCGGCTTGGCCTGTGCTCGGAGGGATAATTTTTGTCTTAAATATGCAATGGGTTTATCATTTTGTGATAACATGGCCCCTAAGTCGATTCTTGATGCGTTGATTTCATTAACGAAAGGTTTAGAGAAGTCCGACAAAGCTAACACAGGTAGGACATCATTTTTCGTTTTAATTCTTCAAAAGCTCTGGTTGCCTCTTCATCCCAATTGAACCCATTCTTCTGTAGTAATTTCATGAGTGAATCTATCATTCCACTATACCCCTTCATAAACCTCCTATAGTATCCAGTGAGTTCAAGAAAACACGCAATTCAGTCACATTTGTTGGTTGTGGCCAGTTTAACATGGCTTGGATCTTCTCTCCATCCACCTTTACTCCTTGTTGGGAAATCTAATGCCCCAAGTATTGTATCTTTTCTTGACAGAAAACACATTTCTTTTGGTTCCCATACAGCTTGTTGTCTCTCAGGATGTTGAATACTACTCCCAAGTGCATTTCATGGGTGGAAATATCATGGTTGTACACAAGTATGTCGTCAAAAAATACAAGAATGAATCGACAAAGGAAAGGACGAAAAACCTTATTCATAAGTGATTGGAAGGTAGCAGGTGCGTTGGTGAGATCAAATGGTATTACCAGGAATTCATAATGCCCCTCGTGCGTGCCAAAAGTCATCTTTTCAATGTCACTCTCCCTCATTCTGATTTGGTGATATCCTCACTTGAGGTCGAGTTTGGATAATACCGCAGCCCCATGTAGTTCATCAAGAAGTTCTTCAATAACAGGTTCGGGAACTTATCTACAATGATTACCTGATTTAATTTTCTGTAATCGACACAAAAGTGCCATCCCTCGCCCTTCTTCTTGTCTAATAACATCGGGTTGGAATAAGGGCTTCTACTAGGGCGTATGAATCAGGCCTGCATCATTTCACTCAAAAGATTTTCGATCTCTTCTTTTTGCGTGTGGCCATACTTGTATGGTTGAACGTTTATGGGATTCTAACCTTCCTTGATGGTAATTCGGTGGTCTACTACCCTTTTGGGAGGTAACGTAGCTGGCATTTCAAACATGTCTTCGTTCTGTTCTAAGAGTGTTGAGATCATTACTGGTAATTTAGGTGGTGCCCCAACCTCTCCCCCTTACTTTTCCATCCCGTCTTTCTCTATTTTCAGATGTTGAAATTCCACTAAGAGGTCCAAATCATCTTCCTCCTACTATTTGCTGAGAGCCTTGAATGATACTTCTTCCTTCGTGAGAGAGGGATCCCCTCGTAAGATTATGTGTGAGTCCCCTGACCAGAATGTCATGGTTAAAGAAGGCCAATTGATACACATGTAACCCATGGTACAATACATAACCAAGGCATCCCCAATACACCATTCATCTGCCTCAGCTTCATAGCCAAAAAATCCGCCCTCACCACTAGCTCTTGTAGTTTAGACACTCTTCCCTTCAATTTTTGTTCCATTGCCTATCACCACACCAAACTTTGTCTAGTGTTTTAAAGGAAGCTCAAGTTCCCTCACAATATCCTGATGAATGAAACTGTGTGTTGCTCCCAAGTCAATTAGCACCAGCACCTCCTTTCCCCTTATCTCACCCTTCAACTTCATGGTTTCTTTTGCAGAAAACCCGATTATCGATTTCAACGCAAGTTCAGCTCTCTCCATGACTTCTACATTCTTTAGCTCGAGCTTCTCTTCCCCTTCTTCGACTTCTTCCACAACCGTGTCTTTTTCCTCGTTAGCTAAGAAGAGCATTAGCTGTCGATTTTCTCTGACCTTACAAAGGTGCCCTGGCGCATATTTCTCATTGCAACGAAAGCAAAGGCCCTTGTCTAAGCGTTCTCTAAACTCCTAATCTGACAATCTCTTTAGGGGAGTCTCCTTCTTCAAGGGAAAGTTCTTAACCGTAATCAACACTTGTTTCATGGGTAGGACCTCGTGGCCCTTCATGTGCCCTTTGTTTGATGTTTCTTTCTTACCTTGTTGGGCCTCCTTTTTGTTGAGCCCATCAACTCCCAGGTCTGTTAGTGCTAATTTCAGGGCCAAGTTCCGATCATTCACTAGTTTAGCTTCGCGCATACATTCATCCAACATTTTGGGGTTATGACTAATCACTTCCCCTTGCAAGGTTGGTTCCAGTCCATTAATGAAGGCATCTTTCAGCACACTCTCTAAGAGCTCCGGCAATGACGTTGAGTCGTGAAAAACTTCTTCACATAATCTGAATATGAACCGTCTTGCCTGATTTTCAACAAATGAGTGCCCAAACTTCCTTCACCAATGGTTCTGTAATACTCGAAGTGTCTTTTCTTAAGTTCTTCCCATGTGGTTATGGCCTTTCGATTATTGCTCCACCGGAACCAATCGACCTCATCTGGAGCGAAGTTCACTACGGCCACTTTGACCTTCTCCGCATCTGATAGCTCATGTATTTCGAAGTAGTGCTCGGCGCAGTACACCCATGACTCTGGGTTTTCTCCTGTGAAAAAAGGTATTTCTAAATATTTATACTTACCTTTGTCCGTGTTCCCAGCTCTGTGCGCTTGGGATGATTCAACCTCCTCCAGTTTCCCTTTCACTTTAAGGGTACTTCCTTCCATGACCACCATCTCCTCCTTCCGAGAGGAATTATTTTCCTTGACCTCTTCAGTTAGCTTCTCAATGTTCTTACACAAACCGAGCAATATTTCTTTTAACCCATAAATCTCCTTCTCACTCGACTCCACCCTTTCTTCAAGTTATTTTTGAGTCATTACTTGAGTCTTCCCTAGGATTACGGCTCTGATACCACTTTGTTAAGATCTTAGATTGATCCCTTCCTTGTCCACGAATCAACACCAAAGAAACAATAAATAGAAAAGAAAGAAAGCAGAGAGAACACAGAAGAACACTGGCTCAATGATATTTCATTACTCAGAAGGATTTCTAAACAAAAAAACAACGTTATTAATCATTAACAAACATCATAACAAAAACAAATAGAAGTGAAGCCCAGCAGAAATTTGAGAGAGTTAGGAATACTCTCCATAAAAGCTCCTCAGCTCTTATTTATCTTCACGGAATTTTCACACCATTCCTTGACCTCAGATTGTCCTATTTATCAGTTGAGAGTGGTTCATTTTCTTAACCGAATTCACCTACCACTAAATTCTCTGAAAATGGTTTCTCTCCTCCAACTCCATTTGTAACAAATACCTCTTGTATATTCCCTCTTTTGCCCCTCCTTTTGTAATTGTAAATTATTGGTGATTTAACAAAGTAGATTTATCAGTTCTTAATGCAAGGTCCAAATTCATACACCCGAGAAGTATCTTTAGGCTTTCCTTCCAAATCTTGAAGTTCGATTCATTCAATTTAAGAATTGAATTCAGATTTCCACATATTTGAGTAAAACCAACTGAAATAATAAACAACAAAATATATACTCACAATTAAAATATAACAAAATAATTTCATATATTTGGTGGACCCCTTTAACAAGATACCTAGCACAACATTATTAAACATGTGAAAAATTTAAATTTAAGTTCACCAAAATATCAATCAAATTTAAATTTAAATTTACCACATTATTAATCAAATTTAAATTTAATGTCACAAGATGGTCAATCAAATTTGAAAAGTCCACAACATGATTAATCAAATTTAAACTTAAATCTACCCATGATCAATCGAATTTAAACCTAAATGCACAAATTTATTGTACATACATAATGGAAGAATATTACCAAAATTATTTTCGATAATTAACCCCAACAAACAAATTTTGTAAGCACAATACAATTATGAAATTGAGTTGTACTCATATTTTAAGTGTATAGCCAAACTAAAATTCAACTTCAATGGTAATCTAATTACCAATTTTTATTTTAAATTTTAATGAAGAAATACAAGATGAAAATAGACTTCAACAGAAGCTTTCCTCACCGCCAAGTCCACTACCATCATCACGTCGATATATATATATATATATATATATATATATATATTTACGCCACCGAGAACTTAACCTTTTTCTTTAATGAAATTTCATCAATCCTTTATCAATTGAATAAGATCCAACGACTTAACATAAATGGGTCTAATACCACTTGTTAGTATAATTACTTTATATTCATAATGAATAAATAAACCTTAGAATCATTCATGTCAAATTACCAAATTCTATTAAAAAATTAATAATAGTTTCAAGATGATTATAACATCGAATATCCTTAGTGGATTTCTTAGATTAAAAAAAAACTGAAGCCTCTTTATATACTAAATCAATTAGAGTTCTCATTAAAACCTAATTAACTAAGAAGGAGCTTCTATCTATTAATCAATTAGGAATCTAAGCCTTAATTAATTAGATCACACAATATGATCCAGTCTAATAAAATAACCTACATATATAATTCATCCTATAATTAAATGTATTATTATTTAAATATGCCTAATACTCTCGACTTTACTATAAAAATAAAAATATGAGAATAAAATTATTAGTTGCAATTTAGATGTCCCACCTACATTTTTTTAACTTCTCCTTTTTCATTTTCGGGCTACGGGGCTCTCTTCCTAGAAAGAAAATGTACATCTCTGACCATGAGTTTGTGATGCCCCTTCTACAACCTTCCTTTCTTATCCATTCCAATTGTACGGAAGATCCATCAAAGTCGGAGTCGACAACAAATATCTTATGTCATTATTCGTTGCTGTCATTTTCATTTATTTAAATTTTAACTTTTCCAAAATTCAGCAAACAATTCTATTTAAAACAACACAGATTAAACATCAAAAGAGTTTAAAACAGCTCACACTGTAGAGTGAACGACATAATTATAATGATCATAATAAGGCTTGCGATTTATAAAGGAAACCACAAACCACTCAATTAGATATCTCAAAAGAGGCCATGATTTACTAGATTTAAAGCTTACAGAAACAAGGTTTATGGATTGAGTGAGCAGCCACCAGCAGCAGTATTGAAAAGCAAGCTTTGGATTTTGTATAATATTTAGATGAATCTGCCTTCATCTTCACTGCTTCAACTTCAAATTCCTCATTTCTTACAGTCGATAAACAAATTTTATTTAATTCCCATTAAGTTTCTGTACAAATAGGGGGAAATTGTAACTCACTCGCTCACCTCCACAAATTAACATTGACCCATTTACAGAAATTAGTAGAAAATACAAATACAAGTACAAAATAACAAAAATAAAAAAGAAATGGGAGGAAGGGATTTGATTCACTGAAACTCGATTAAAGTAAAAATGGCTTCTTCGTCTTCTTCCTCCTCTCCTTCTGGAACTAGTTCCGAGATCCGGCCGATATCAGTGGCCGGACACGGTCCACTGAATTCTCTCTCATTAATTTCGCATACATTTGGGTTCGTAGGTTTCTCCCTGATTCTACTCTCTCCATTGCTGGTTCTTCTTCATTTCCTCTGTCCCATAGATCAAATGCGCCGGAGTTCCGCCGGAAACTTGGACTGAAGCCGGACACGGCGGGATTCGTTTTTAATTCATCCAGGTGGAGACTGTGCATCAATGCGACTAATCTGCTGAAAGATTCGCCGCCGCTGATTACAGGGCTGATAGGAGACATAGGCGGCGAGTCCGACGACGGCGATAATAGGATCGACGTCGGCGATGACACAGCAGGCACGGCGATTTCTCTCGCGCGTGGAGACCTGAGGCTCTGTTTCCCCGGAATCCGGAGTTGCTCGGACGAGTGGGCAAAGAAACAGACCCGTCTCGCCGGTGTGAGCGTACGGACATTTGGTCCAATCGTGTGACCTCCCACGTGCGCACGTGCGGACTTTGAACTCATACATCCGGAAATGGTCGCACGAAAAGGCGTCGACAGCCGCCGGCAAATCTGGATCTTCCCAGAAGGACGAATCGGAGTCCATGAGCGCCGCCGTGGGCGAATCGAGAGGCGAAACGTGGCCGGCGGTGAAATAGGAAGAGACGGTGGTGGGATTTTGGTTTTCAACCGCGGTCGGTTACTCAACTTCCCTCTGTTTTCTCCCGTTAAATATCTAGCCAATCCCTGGGGTATACTGCTCTGTTCTCATGTCCATGCTAACGTGCTGCACCTTTTGTTTCTTTTTCTTTTTTCTTTTTCCTTCCCACTCTCTTGGCTTCAAGTTTAAGATATAATATAACATTATTTGTACTTTTTTTTTTAAGTTATTAAATTATGAGTTTGCTTTTTCAAACCTTTGAAATTGCCGTTAAATTGCAAATTTTGTCCTTTTTATTTCATCTATAAACTTTTATGTAATAAATTTATTTATAACTGATAATTTTTTGAAATATTCCAATTTTAATCCAATATAAATTTGAGAGATTAAATTTGTAATTCAACTCTTATTTGAACTCTATTGATGGCTATTGAGTTTCTAATTTTTTTAATATTAAATTTGGTTTCTTACAATTTCTTTATAACATTTGGATTCTTGGATAAAATTTAAAAATGAAAATTAATTTTTTTATTTTAGAAAATTGGGTTGGATTTTGAAATCATTGTCAGAAATTGATTATTATTTTTTTTTTAAAAAAAAAACATGGGTAGAGGTAGTGTTTAATTTGATTGTACAAACTAAAATCCAAATTGAACTAAAATAGTTCGGGAAATCAAAATTATTTATATATAGACCTATCGAGGATACGATTCAACTGACTATGTTCTTAATGAACTAAATTTCGATTCAATAAAACATAAACCACTAAATTATGCTATTTTGGGGTTACCGGTAGTAAAAGTTTCTTAATTTACTGATAAAATATACACACACGTTACATTTAAAAACCAACTATAAACCTCAATCCTTCTTTAAGAAATAATAATAATAATAATAATTTATACTATTGATTCGAAGTTGGTTCAATTTTCTCACTTCATATATATATTATATATATATATATATTATATATATAATATATATATATATATATATATATATATATATAATTATTTAATCTAAAATATAGGTATAAAATATGTACTCTCCACTAATAAATTAAAAGGTTCGTATTCTTCCCTTACATTTATTAGAATAAACAAATAATACCTCAAATTACACATCACTAAAATAGTTACCATCATGTATCAATACATAAATTTGTATTGTCCAACTATCGATTTTTTAAAGTAATATGTGATTTATCTTAACGAGTCATATTTAGACTAAAATTATGGTCAATGTAAGTATATACACACTAACAATTTGTCGATTCAGATATAGATCAAGATATCTACCATAATCTTAAATGTCATCAATTTGATTTTCCTTTTTGTTTTTAATATAATAATGTAAGTGAATGATTTAAACAACAAATCCATCGATCGTTAATACATATTTATGTCTGTTGAGCTAAACTGAAGTTGACATTCACACGTGATCGCTAACAAATCTGGGCAAGTTGGTATACTTTAAGAGAGTGGATTTTATAGGACAAAAGTTTGTCTGGGACGTGGACAAATACAAGGAAGGTCACATGCTTAGGGGACACTTGGAGAGTCCGATAGAGAATAATTTTGTTTTAAATTATTTTAGAATTTCGATAAAAAGTAAAGAAAAATTAAAAAAATAAAAATAAAAGAGGTTGCTTCTCGCATCCACGTGGCCGGACTAGGTGAGTTGAATGTAGATATTTGTCCACGTGGAGGCTGGTAACTTGGCGGTGATGGTTTTGGTCCCACATGATTCTTGGCGCCTCAAATAAAAAACTATCCACGTGGCACACTTGATCTTTCTCCAGCTTTATTACTCCTCGAGATTCTCATGATCATGACCATTGACCATACCTTTTTTTTATATATATAAAAATTTGATATTGGAAAGATTTTTTAAAAAAGGAAATAAAAATTTGGAGGTCGATCTTTATCCGGAACGACAGACTTGCGTGTATGCTTAGAGGATTATCCACATTGAGATTCCACGTGGCTGATTTTAATTGGATATTTAGCCACGAGCGATATATAAAATAAATAATTATAATGAAGCAATGTCACGCCCTGCCTTTTTTTTTTTTTTTAAATATATATATATATATATATATATATATATTTTTTTTTTTTTTCCTATTTTTGCTTAGTTGATAAGTTCAAAGTTACTTTCGACTTGCAAAATTATGTCTTATTCTTTGTGTTTAAACTTTAAAGTGTACGAATGCTTTATTTAGAAGAATTATTTTACCAGTCAAATTTATTTTACTTAATCTTTAGCTTGATATTCTTTCAAGCCACATGGTGATATTCATTTATTAAACAAATTGAAATTGCTAATTTGAGGCCGCAGGTCATTTTACAATACGATCAACTTATAATTGTTATAAAATAAAATATTAGTAAGTGAAAAAAAGAAAAAATAATACGAACATGAGATAATATTATGATTGTAAATCATAACTTTAATTTCAAAATGATAGTTCTGTTTGATAACAATTTGATTTTTAAAATTTAGGTGCAACCGATCTATTAGGTAGTTCCTGCTATAATCAATTAAAAACGGTCACATGATGATTTATTTGTTTTTAAATATTAAAAAAATATTTTTCGCATATGTACAAAGAGAAAAATAACAACTTAGGTGCTTATTTGTATTTGTTTTGGATGCCACGATGGTTAAAAATGAAAAAAAGATGAAAGCAAAAGCATACTAGTGGCTGGATTTTTTATATGAACAGTCAATTATTTTCATTTCTATCCTTTATACATTGACCATGTCACTATTCCAAAATATATTTTTTTAAAAAAACAAAACTTTAAGGAAAAAAAATTAATGCTTCAAAGTAAAAATAAAAACAAAATAAATAATAATACCACCAACCTTGGAGTTAGGTGGACTGAAAAATCATTATTTAGATAAATATAAGCTCCTTTAATGATTATTCTTTCCAAAAAAAAGGTCCCTAAATGATTATTGATTGCTTGAAACCCCAAAGACAATTATAACATGTTTGGGATTGTATCTGAAATACTTAAAATCAAATTTTTCATTTTTAAAATCATTTTGAAACATACTTTTAGTTAGGGGTATGTATAGATTGGGTTGGGTTTGAGATAAATTTTAGACCAATCTAAAAATTCAGATGGGTCGGATTGGCTATCCGAATGATCTGAGTAGGGTACCCAACACAACCCTTAAAATTCGAGTTGGGTTGTTGGCTTGTACAATTTTTTTTGTTAATTTTAAAAACAATATAACACTCATTTTGTTTTGTTTGAAACTCAATAGATAATTTACATTTTTATTAACCTCGAAATCGGACATTAGAATTGGAAGTCTGAAACAAAATCTTGTGGAGATCTGAAATTAAACATAAAATGTCAAAGAGAAATGCAGAAACCATATATTTTAGATATGAAATTAAACTTAAGTAATTTAAACTGAGAAGAGAAGGCATGAATGAAGAACCTTGAAATCGGCCAGAAAGAAGGGGGTAATGTGTTACTAACCTCAAACTTGGCTAGAGAGAATGACGATGAACGACAAATGGACGGACAAACGGCGATAGAGAGAATGACCAGGCGAGATGACGAATGACAACAACGATAATTGAGAAGAGAATGCTTGAATGAA
This sequence comes from Benincasa hispida, assembly GCF_009727055.1. Taxonomy (NCBI): domain Eukaryota; kingdom Viridiplantae; phylum Streptophyta; class Magnoliopsida; order Cucurbitales; family Cucurbitaceae; genus Benincasa; species Benincasa hispida. The sequence goes on along the minus strand of NC_052352.1, from coordinate 12,134,509 downwards.
GAACATCGAAATCGGCCAGAGAGAAGGGGGTAATGTGTTACTAACCTCGAAATCGGCTAGAGAGAACGACGATGAACGACTAACGACAATAGAGAGAACGACCAGACGAGATGATGAATGACGACAGCAAAAGTTGAGAAGAGAAGGCTGAGAGACAGAGAGATCGTCGTCGGGCTTGAAGTTAAAATCCTAAAAGGCTACTAAAATGTAAATAATTATATATATATTATTATTATTATTTTACATATTAATATTAGTAATTCGAGTTGGGTTAGGTCAACCTGAATTCTTAATAATCCTAACTCAAAACCCAACCCAATTAAAAAAATCCAACTCAACCCATTATCGTATCATATTGCATTTCATCAATAATAAATCATTTTTTTTATCGTATCAGACGAGTTGGGTTGTTCGGATTATCGTATCATATGAGTACCTCTACTTTCAATCATTTAAAGCTAATTTTAATTATAACAATTACATTTAAAAGTATTGAATTAAATATTAAATTAATTTCGAATGATTAAATATGTGTTTGACAAAATTGATTTTAACAATATCCGAATCATTGCCAAATATGCATTTAATGTGGATGGAACACGTTTTTTCCCCTTCTGCGAGGGAATAAGGTAGTCCATTTAGGGATGATGAAATCAATGGGTTTTCAGTAGTTAAAACTTATTTTTTTATTTTTTGTTTTTGTTTTTTTAAAAAAGTTTGATGGACATAGTAGTAGAAGTTCATGTATTTCACTTCTAAAAAAGAAGGTGGTGGCTCCTAACCACTGAGTTGATGCACATATTGCATTTCATCAATAATAAACCATTTTTTTTTAATTTAAAAAAGTTCAATAATTTTATCTATATTAATGTAAGAGAGGTTTTGGAGTAATTTTGAAATGATTAAAATCACTTTTGTTATTTTTAAAATCATTATGAAACATGCTTTTAATAATTTAAAACAATTTTTAATGAAATAAAAATTGGACTTAAAAGCAAAATTTAATATTTAATTAATTTTAAATGATTAAAGACGTTGTTTGAAGTGATATCAAGAGCGACCAAGTAATTTTAACAATTTCAAAATCACTCACAAACATGTATTAAAACTTCTCAAAAAGTTAGGGGAAAAGAAAAAACACCAGAGTTACGTGGAAAACCCTAGACCAGGGAGAAAAACCCACGATAAGAGTTTTTTATTTTTTATTTTTAATTTCAGATCACCAATACACAATACAATAACATGTATAAATAACCAAACAATGAGAAACCCTAAACTGATAAAAGACAAAAACACCTTTAAGGCTAAAATATAATTTCAACACTCCCCCTCAAGTTGGGGTGTAGATGTCAATGAGACCCAACTTGCTAACACAGGTGTCAAAAGTTTGTCTGGGTAACACTTTGGTGAGAACATCCGCAACTTGTTGGTTGGACGGAACATAACGAATGCAAATGCTACTGTTATCCAGTTTTTCTTTGATGAAGTGTCAGTCAATCTCAACGTGTTTGGTTCTATCATGCTGAACCGGATTGTGTGCAATATTAATGGCAGCCTTGTTATCGCAGTAAAGTCCCATCGAGTCATGACTTTCTTGATGTAGATCTACCAAAACCTTCTTCAACCAAATCTCTTCACATATACCCAAGTTCATTGCCCTATATTCGGCTTCGGCACTGCTTCTAGCCACGACGCCTTGCTTCTTACTTCTCCAAGTAACTAAGTTTCCCCACACAAAGGTACAGTATCCTGAGATAGATTTTCTATCTGTAACAGAACCGGCCCAGTCAGAATCTGTGTAGGCCTTGATACACCTTTTATCATGCTTTCTGAAAACCAAGCCCTTTCCAAGAGAAGACTTCAGATACCTCAGGATCCGTGTGACTGCCTCCATGTGTCTTTCACATGGAGCCTGCATGAACGGACTGACCAAGCTAACTGCATATGATATATCAGGTCTGGTATGTGACAGATATATCAGTTTCCCCATAAGCCGTTGATATCTTTCTTTGTTTACAAGAACATCATCTGCTGACTCTATCAGATTGAGGTTGGCTTCTACAGGTGTATCTGCAGGTTTACACCCTGTCATTCCAGTTTCTTTCAACAAATTGAGTGTGTATTTCCTCTGAGACACTGAGATCCCTTCTACTGATCTTGCTACCTCCATTCTTAGAAAATATCGTAAGGTACCGAGATCTTTTATCTCAAACTCATCTGCCATTCATCGTTTCAAACTGTCAATTTCTGCTGAATCATCTCCTAATAGTATAATATCATCAACATAGATAATCAATACTGCTATTTTTCCTGGTGCTGACTTTTTAGTGAACAAGGTGTGATCTGAATGCCCTTGAACAAACCCCTGAGATTTAACAAAGGTGGTGAATCGATCGAACCAAGCTCTAGGGGACTGCTTCAGTCCATACAAGGATTTTTTCAATTTGCACACCTGATTGCCAAGTGCTCAAGGGACTGAAAATGAACAACAGTTGGGTACAGATCAACAGGTTGACAAGACCAATAAGATTGAGGTTGATATTACCTTGGATTTGCCGATAGCTCTTCAAAAAGGTACTAGGTCGTACACTAAACACTCTATGACAAGCTTTTTGTCTTATAGTAACCTGTCTACGAGATTTAGAGCTTTCACCACCAGCTTGGATAATGTGATAATTCCGGACAATGTGCACAAGGCTTTGAAAATTCCTGAATGGCGAGGTGCAATTATGGAGGAAATGCGGGCCCTTGAGACTAATAAAAACATGGAATCTGGTTAGTCTTCCGAGAGGGCACAAAACCGTAGGGTGCAAGTGGGTGTTCACTGTCAAATCAAGTCAGATGGAAATCTCGACAGATATAAGGCCAGATTGGTTGCAAAAGGACTCACTCAGACGTATGGAGTGGATTACTCAGAAACCTTCTCACCTGTGGCAAAACTTAACACTATTCGTGTCCCCCTTTCTGTGGCTGTTAATCAAGACTGCCTCTCCATCAGTTGGATGTGAAAAATGCGTTCCTGAATGGTGAACTGGGAAGAAGAGGTTTATATGAACCCACCTCCAGGTTTTGAAGTCCAGTT